>NW_026728233.1:0-203317 GCF_030684315.1 Stegostoma tigrinum | reverse complement strand
ACACTGAAATAAGCATTTCAGTGAAACCGGCATTAAAAGTTGAGTCATTTGTTGAAGTTGAGATTTTGGTCTTCTGAAGTGCTGATCTCACTGAAATAAGCATTTCAGTTAAACTAGCATCTACAGTTGAGACGTGAGGTGAAGTTGAGATTTGGGTCTAATGAAGTGCTTATCTCACTGAAATAAGCATTAACGTAAACCAGCATCAAGAGTTGAGTCGTTAGGTGAAATTGAGATTTTGATCTTCTGAAGTGCTTATCACACTGAAATAAGCATTTCAGTGAAACCAGCATTAAAAGTTGAGTCATTTGTTGAAGTTGAGATTATGGTCTTCTGAAGTGCTGATCTCACTGAAATAAGCATTTCAGTGAAATTTGCATCAGCAGGTGAGTCGTTAGGTGATGTTGAGATTTTGCTCTTCTGAAATGCTTCTCTCAGTGAAATAAGCATTTCAGTGAAACCAACTTCAAAATTTGTGTCGATTGGTGAAGTTGAGATTAGGGTCTTCTGAAGTGCTGATCTCACTGAAATAAACATTTCAGTGAAACTGGCATCTACAGTTTTGACGTGAGGTGAAGTTGAGATTTTGGTCTTCTGAGGTGCATATCTTACTGAAATAAGCATTTCAGTGAAACCTGCATCAGCAGTTGATTCGTTAGCTGAAATTGAGATTTTGATCTTCCGAAGTGCTTATAACACTGAAATAAGCATTTCAGTGAAACCAGCATTAAAAGTTGAGTAATTTGTTGATGTTGCGATTTTGGTCTTCTGAGGTGCATATCTCACTGAAATAACCATTTCAGTGAAACCTGCATCAGCAGTTGAGTCTTAGGCTGAAATTGAGATTTTGATCTTCTGAAGTGCTTAAAACACTGAAATAAGCATTTCAGTGAAACCAGCATTAAAAGTTGAGTCATTTGTTGAAGTTGAGATTATGGTCTTCTGAAGTGCTGATCTCACTGAAATAAGCATTTCAGTGAAACTTGCATCAACAGGTGAGTCGTTAGGTGATGTTGAGATTTTGCTCTTCTGAAATGCTTCTCTCAGTGAAATAAGCATTTCAGTGAAACCAACTTCAAAATTTGTGTCGATTGGTGAAGTTGAGATTTGGGTCTTCTGAAGTGCTGATCTCACTGAAATAAGCATTTCAGTGAAACTAGCATCTACAGTTTTGACGTGAGTTGAAGTTGAGATTTTTGTCTTCTGAGGTGCATTTCTTACTGAAATAAGCATTTCAGTGAAACCAGCATTAAAAGTTGAGTCATTTGTTGAAGTTGAGATTTTGGTCTTCTGAGGTGCATATCTCACAGAAATAACCATTTCAGTGAAACCTGCATCAGCAGTTGAGTCGTTAGCTGAAATTGAGATTTTCATCTTCTGAAGTGCTTAAAACACTGAAATAAGCATTTCAGTGAAACCAGCATTAAAAGTTGAGTCATTTGTTGAAGTTGAGATTTTGGTCTTCTGAAGTGCTGATCTCCCTGAAATAAGCATTTCAGTTAAACTAGCATCTACAGTTGAGACGTGAGGTGTAGTTGAGATTTGGGTCTAATGAAGTGCTTATCTCACTGAAATAAGCATTCACGTAAACCAGCATCAAGAGTTGAGTCGTTAGGTGAAATTGAGATTTTGATCTTCCGAAGTGCTTATCACACTGAGACAAGCATTTCAGTGAAACCAGCATTAAAAGTTGAGTCATTTGTTGAAGTTAAGATTTTGTCTTCTGAAGTGTTGATCTCACTGAAGTAAGCATTTCAGTGAAACTAGCATCTACAGTTGAGACGTTAGGCGAAGTTGAGATTTTGGTCTTCCGATGTGCTTATCTCTCTCAAATAAGCATTTCAGTAAAACCAGCATTCAACGTTGAGTCATTTGGTGATGTTGAGAATTTCTTCTTCTGAAGAGCTTATCTCACTGAAATAAGCATTCATATAAACTAGCATCAAGAGTTGAGTCGTCAGGTGAAATTGAGATTTTGATCTTCTCAAGTGCTTATCACACTGAAATAAGCATTTCAGTGAAACCAGCATTAAAAGTTGAGTCATTTGTTGTTGTTGAGATTTTGGTCTTCTGAGGTGCATATCTCACTGAAATAAGCATTTCTGTGAAACTTGCATCGGCAGATGAGTCGTTAGGTGATGTTGAGATTTTGCTCTTCAATAATGCTTCTCTCAATGAAATAAGCATTTCGATGAAACCAGCATTCAAAGTTGAGTCATTTGGTGATTGTGAGAATTTCTTCTTCTTGAAGAGCTAATCTCACTGAAATAAGCATTCACGTAAACCAGCATCAAGAGTTGAGTCGTTAGGTGAAATTGAGATTTTGATCTTCTGAAGTGCTTAAAACACTGAAATAAGCATTTCAGTGAAACCAGCATTAAAAGTTGAGTCATTTGTTGAAGTTGAGATTATGGTCTTCTGAAGTGCTGATCTCACGGAAATAAGCATTTCAGTGAAATTTGCATCATCAGGTGAGTCGTTAGGTGATGTTGAGATTTTGCTCTTCTGAAATGCTTCACTCAGTGAAATAAGCATTTCATTGAAACCAACTTCAAAATTTGTGTCGATCAGTGAAGTTGAGATTTGTGTCTTCTGATGTGCTGATCTCACTGAAATAAGCCTTTCAGTGAAACTAGCATCTACAGTTGAGACGTTAGGCGAAGTTGAGATTTTGGTCTTCCGATGTGCTTATCTCTCTCAAATAAGCATTTCAGTAAAACCAGCATTCAACGTTGAGTCATTTGGTGATGTTGAGAATTTCTACTTCTGAAGAGCTTATCTCACTGAAATAAGCATTCATATAAACTAGCATCAAGAGTTCAGTCGTCAGGTGAAATTGAGATTTTGATCTTCTGAAGTGCTTATCACACTGAAATAAGCATTTCAGTGAAACCAGCATTAAAAGTTGAGTCATTTGTTGAATTTGAGATTATGGTCTTCTGAAGTGCTGATCTCACTGAAATATGCATTGCAGTGAAATTTGCATCAGCAGGTGAGTCGTTAGGTGATGTTGAGATTTTGCTCTTCTGAAATGCTTCTCTCAGTGAAATAAGCATTTCAGTGAAACCAACTTCAAAATTTGTGTCGATCGGTGAAGTTGAGGTTTGTGTCTTCTGATGTGCTGATCTCACTGAAATAAGCCTTTCAGTGAAACTAGCATCTACAGTTGAGACGTTTTGCGAAGTTGAGATTTTGGTCTTCCGATGTGCTTATCTCTCTCAAATAAGCATTTCAGTAAAACCAGCATTCAACGTTGAGTCATTTGGTGATGTTGAGAATTTCTTCTTCTGAAGAGCTTATCTCACTGAAATAAGCATTCATATAAACTAGCATCAAGAGTTCAGTCGTCAGGTGAAATTGAGATTTTGATCTTCTGAAGTGCTTATCACACTGAAATAAGCATTTCAGTGAAACCAGCATTAAAAGTTGAGTCATTTGTTGTTGTTGAGATTTTGGTCTTCTGAGGTGCATATCTCACTGAAATAAGCATTTCTGTGAAACTTGCATCGGCAGATGAGTCGTTAGGTGATGTTGAGATTTTGCTCTTCTATAATGCTTCTCTCAATGAAATAAGCATTTCGATGAAACCAACTTCAAAATTTGTGTCGATTGGTGAAGTTGAGATTAGGGTCTTCTGAAGTGCTGATCTCACTGAAATAAACATTTCAGTGAAACTGGCATCTACAGTTTTGACGTGAGCTGAAGTTGAGATTTTGGTCTTCTGAGGTGCATATCTTACTGAAATAAGCATTTCAGTGAAACCTGCATCAGCAGTTGAGTCGATAGCTGAAATTGAGATTTTGATCTTCCGAAGTGCTTATAACACTGAAATAAGCATTTCAGTGAAACCAGCATTAAAAGTTGAGTAATTTGTTGATGTTGCGATTTTGGTCTTCTGAGGTGCATATCTCACTGAAATAACCATTTCAGTGAAACCTGCATCAGCAGTTGAGTCTTTAGCTGAAATTGAGATTTTGATCTTCTGAAGTGCTTAAAACACTGAAATAAGCATTTCAGTGAAACCAGCATTAAAAGTTGAGTCATTTGTTGAAGTTGAGATTATGGTCTTCTGAAGTGCTGATCTCACTGAAATAAGCATTTCTTTGAAACTTGCATCAACAGGTGAGTCGTTAGGTGATGTTGAGATTTTGCTCTTCAGAAATGCTTCTCTCAGTGAAATAAGCATTTCAGTGAAACCAACTTCAAAATTGTGTCGATTGGTGAAGTTGAGATTTAGGTCTTCGGAAGTGCTGATCTCACTGAAATAAGCATTTCAGTGAAACTAGCATCTACAGTTTTGACGTGAGTTGAAGTTGAGATTTTTGTCTTCTGAGGTGCATTTCTTACTGAAATAAGCATTTCAGTGAAACCAGCATTAAAAGTTGAGTCATTTGTTAAAGTTGAGATTTTGGTCTTCTGAAGTGCTGATCTCCCTGAAATAAGCATTTCAGTTAAACTGGCATCTACAGTTGAGACTTGAGGTGAAGTTGAGATTTGGGTCGTCTGAAGTGCTTATCTCACTGAAATAAGCATTCACGTAAACCAGCATCAAGAGTTGAGTCGTTAGGTGAAATTGAGATTTTGATCTTCTGAAGTGCTTAAAACACTGAAATAAGCATTTCAGTGAAACCAGCATTAAAAGTTGAGTCATTTGTTGAAGTTGAGATTATGGTCTTCTGAAGTGCTGATCTCACGGAAATAAGCATTTCAGTGAAATTTGCATCATCAGGTGAGTCGTTAGGTGATGTTGAGATTTTGCTCTTCTGAAATGCTTCTCTCAGTGAAATAAGCATTTCATTGAAACCAACTTCAAAATTTGTGTCGATCAGTGAAGTTGAGATTTGTGTCTTCTGATGTGCTGATCTCACTGAAATAAGCCTTTCAGTGAAACTAGCATCTACAGTTGAGACGTTAGGCGAAGTTGAGATTTTGGTCTTCCGATGTGCTTATCTCTCTCAAATAAGCATTTCAGTAAAACCAGCATTCAACGTTGAGTCATTTGGTGATGTTGAGAATTTCTTCTTCTGAAGAGCTTATCTCACTGAAATAAGCATTCATATAAACTAGCATCAAGAGTTCAGTCGTCAGGTGAAATTGAGATTTTGATCTTCTGAAGTGCTTATCACACTGAAATAAGCATTTCAGTGAAACCAGCATTAAAAGTTGAGTCATTTGTTGAATTTGAGATTATGGTCTTCTGAAGTGCTGATCTCACTGAAATATGCATTGCAGTGAAATTTGCATCAGCAGGTGAGTCGTTAGGTGATGTTGAGATTTTGCTCTTCTGAAATGCTTCTCTCAGTGAAATAAGCATTTCAGTGAAACCAACTTCAAAATTTGTGTCGATCGGTGAAGTTGAGGTTTGTGTCTTCTGATGTGCTGATCTCACTGAAATAAGCCTTTCAGTGAAACTAGCATCTACAGTTGAGACGTTTTGCGAAGTTGAGATTTTGGTCTTCCGATGTGCTTATCTCTCTCAAATAAGCATTTCAGTAAAACCAGCATTCAACGTTGAGTCATTTGGTGATGTTGAGAATTTCTTCTTCTGAAGAGCTTATCTCACTGAAATAAGCATTCATATAAACTAGCATCAAGAGTTCAGTCGTCAGGTGAAATTGAGATTTTGATCTTCTGAAGTGCTTATCACACTGAAATAAGCATTTCAGTGAAACCAGCATTAAAAGTTGAGTCATTTGTTGTTGTTGAGATTTTGGTCTTCTGAGGTGCATATCTCACTGAAATAAGCATTTCTGTGAAACTTGCATCGGCAGATGAGTCGTTAGGTGATGTTGAGATTTTGCTCTTCTATAATGCTTCTCTCAATGAAATAAGCATTTCGATGAAACCAACTTCAAAATTTGTGTCGATTGGTGAAGTTGAGATTAGGGTCTTCTGAAGTGCTGATCTCACTGAAATAAACATTTCAGTGAAACTGGCATCTACAGTTTTGACGTGAGCTGAAGTTGAGATTTTGGTCTTCTGAGGTGCATATCTTACTGAAATAAGCATTTCAGTGAAACCTGCATCAGCAGTTGAGTCGATAGCTGAAATTGAGATTTTGATCTTCCGAAGTGCTTATAACACTGAAATAAGCATTTCAGTGAAACCAGCATTAAAAGTTGAGTAATTTGTTGATGTTGCGATTTTGGTCTTCTGAGGTGCATATCTCACTGAAATAACCATTTCAGTGAAACCTGCATCAGCAGTTGAGTCTTTAGCTGAAATTGAGATTTTGATCTTCTGAAGTGCTTAAAACACTGAAATAAGCATTTCAGTGAAACCAGCATTAAAAGTTGAGTCATTTGTTGAAGTTGAGATTATGGTCTTCTGAAGTGCTGATCTCACTGAAATAAGCATTTCTTTGAAACTTGCATCAACAGGTGAGTCGTTAGGTGATGTTGAGATTTTGCTCTTCAGAAATGCTTCTCTCAGTGAAATAAGCATTTCAGTGAAACCAACTTCAAAATTGTGTCGATTGGTGAAGTTGAGATTTAGGTCTTCGGAAGTGCTGATCTCACTGAAATAAGCATTTCAGTGAAACTAGCATCTACAGTTTTGACGTGAGTTGAAGTTGAGATTTTTGTCTTCTGAGGTGCATTTCTTACTGAAATAAGCATTTCAGTGAAACCAGCATTAAAAGTTGAGTCATTTGTTAAAGTTGAGATTTTGGTCTTCTGAAGTGCTGATCTCCCTGAAATAAGCATTTCAGTTAAACTGGCATCTACAGTTGAGACTTGAGGTGAAGTTGAGATTTGGGTCGTCTGAAGTGCTTATCTCACTGAAATAAGCATTCACGTAAACCAGCATCAAGAGTCGAGTCGTTAGGTGAAATTGAGATTTTGATCTTCTGAAGTGCTTATCACACTGAAATAAGCATTTCAGTGAAACCAGCATTAAAAGTTGAGTCATTTGTTGAAGTTGAGATTATGGTCTTCTGATGTGCTGATCTCACTGAAATAAGCCTTTCAGTGAAACTAGCATCTACAGTTGAGACGTTAGGCGAAGTTGAGATTTTGGTCTTCCGATGTGCTTATCTCTCTCAAATAAGCATTTCAGTAAAACCAGCATTCAACGTTGAGTCATTTGGTGATGTTGAGAATTTCTTCTTCTGAAGAGCTTATCTCACTGAAATAAGCATTCATATAAACTAGCATCAAGAGTTCAGTCGTCAGGGGAAATTGAGATTTTGATCTTCTCAAGTGCTTATCACACTGAAATAAGCATTTCAGTGAAACCAGCATTAAAAGTTGAGTCATTTGTTGTTGTTGAGATTTTGGTCTTCTGAGGTGCATATCTCACTGAAATAAGCATTTCTGTGAAACTTGCATCAGCAGATGAGTCGTTAGGTGATGTTGAGATTTTGCTCTTCTATAATGCTTCTCTCAATGAAATAAGCATTTCGATGAAACCAACTCCAAAATTTGTGTCGATTGGTGAAGTTGAGATTTGGGTCTTCTGAAGTGCTGATCTCACTGAAATAAACATTTCAGTGAAACTGGCATCTACAGTTTTGACGTGAGGTGAAGTTGAGATTTTGGTCTTCTGAGGTGCATATCTTACTGAAATAAGCATTTCAGTGAAACCTGCATCAGCAGTTGAGTGGTTAGCTGAAATTGAGATTTTGATCTTCCGAAGTGCTTATAACACTGAAATAAGCATTTCAGTGAAACCAGCATTAAAAGTTGAGTAATTTGTTGATGTTGCGATTTTTGTCTTCTGAGGTGCATATCTCACTGAAATAACCATTTCAGTGAAACCTGCATCAGCAGTTGAGTCTTTAGCTGAAATTGAGATTTCGATCTTCTGAAGTGCTTAAAACACTGAAATAAGCATTTCAGTGAAACCAGCATAAAAAGTTGAGTCATTTGTTGAAGTTGAGATTATGGTCTTCTGAAGTGCTGATCTCACTGAAATAAGCATTTCAGTGAAACTTGCATCAACAGGTGAGTCGTTAGGTGATGTTGAGATTTTGCTCTTCTGAAATGCTTCTCTCAGTGAAATAAGCATTTCAGTGAAACCAACTTCAAAATTTGTGTCGGTCGGTGAAGTTGAGATTTGTGTCTTCTGATGTGCTGATCTCACTGAAATAAGCCTTTCAGTGAAACTAGCATCTACAGTTGAGACGTTAGGCGAAGTTGAGATTTTGGTCTTCCGATGTGCTTATCTCTCTCAAATAAGTATTTCAGTAAAACCAGCATTCAACGTTGAGGCAATTGGTGATGTTGAGAATTTCTTTTTCTGAAGAGCTTATCTCACTGAAATCAGCATTCATATAAACTAGCATCAAGAGTTCAGTCCTCAGGTGAAATTGAGATTTTGATCTTCTGAAGTGCTTATCACACTGAAATAAGCATTTCAGTGAAACTAGCATCTACAGTTTTGACGTGAGTTGAAGTTGAGATTTTTGTCTTCTGAGGTGCATTTCTTACTGAAATAAGCATTTCAGTGAAACCAGCAATTAAAAGTTGAGTCATTTGTTGAAGTTGAGATTTTGGTCTTCTGAAGTGCTGATCTCCCTGAAATAAGCATTTCAGTTAAACTAGCATCTACAGTTGAGACTTGAGGTGAAGTTGAGATTTGGGTCGTCTGAAGTGCTTATCTCACTGAAATAAGCATTCACGTAAACCAGCATCAAGAGTTGAGTCGTTAGGTGAAATTGAGATTTTGATCTTCTGAAGTGCTTATCACACTGAAATAAGCATTTCAGTGAAACCAGCATTAAAAGTTGAGTCATTTGTTGAAGTTGAGATTTTGGTCTTCTGCAGTGCTGATCTCCCTGAAATAAGCATTTCAGTTAAACTAGCATCTACAGTTGAGACTTGAGGTGAAGTTGAGATTTGGGTCTAATGAAGTGCTTATCTCACTGAAATAAGCATTCACATAAACCAGCATCAAGAGTTGAGTCGTTAGGTGAAATTGAGATTTTGATCTTCTGAAGTGCTTATCACACTGAAATAAGCATTTCAGTGAAACCAGCATTAAAAGTTGAGTCATTTGTTGAAGTTGAGATTATGGTCTTCTGAACTGCTGATCTCACTGAAATAAGCATATCAGTGAAATTTGCGTCAGCAGGTGAGTCGTTAGGTGATGTTGAGATTTTGCTCTTCTGAAATGCTTCTCTCAGTGAAATAAGCATTTCAGTGAAACTGGCATCTACGGTTGAGACGTTAAGTGAAGTTGAGATTTTGATCTTCTGATGTGCTTATCTGACTCAAATAAGCATTACAGTAAAACCAGCATTCAAAGTTGAATCATTTGGTGATTGTGAGAATTTCTTCATCTGTTGAGCTTATCTCACTGAAATAAGCATTCACGTAAACCAGCATCAAGAGTTGAGTCGTTAGGTGAAATTGAGATTTTGATCTTCTGAAGTGCTTATCACACTGAAATAAGCATTTCAGTGAAACCAGCATTAAAAGTTCAGTAATTTGTTGATGTTGAGATTTTGGTCTTCTGAGGTGCATATCTCACAGAAATAACCATTTCAGTGAAACCTGCATCAGCAGTTGAGTCGTTAGCTGAAATTGAGATTTTCATCTTCTGAAGTGCTTAAAACACTTAAATAAGCATTTCAGTGAAACCAGCATTAAAAGTTGAGTCATTTGTTGAAGTTGAGATTTTGGTCTTCTGAAGTGCTGATCTCCCTGAAATAAGCATTTCAGTTAAACTAGCATCTACAGTTGAGACGTGAGGTGAAGTTGAGATTTGGGTCTAATGAAGTGCTTATCTCACTGAAATAAGCATTCACGTAAACCAGCATCAAGAGTTGAGTCGTCAGGTGAAATTGAGATTTTGATCTTCCGAAGTGCTTCTCACACTGAGACAAGCATTTCAGTGAAACCAGCATTAAAAGTTGAGTCATTTATTGAAGTTAAGATTTTGTCTTCTGAAGTGTTGATCTCACTGAAGTAAGCATTTCAGTGAAACTAGCATCTACAGTTGAGACGTTAAGTGAAGTTGAGATTTTGATCTTCTGATGTGCTTATGTCACTCAAATAAGCATTTAAGTAAAACCAGCATTCAAAGTTGAGTCATTTGGTGATTGTGAGAATTTCTTCTTCTTGAAGAGCTTATCTCACTGAAATAAGCATTCACGTAAACCAGCATCAAGAGTTGAGTCGTTAGGTGAAATTGAGATTTTGATCTTCTGAAGTGCTAATCACACTGAAATAAGCATTTCAGTGAAACCAGCATTAAAAGTTGAGTCATTTGTTGAAGTTGAGATTTTGGTCTTCTGCAGTGCTGATCTCCCTGAAATAAGCATTTCAGTTAAACTAGCATCTACAGTTGAGACTTGAGGTGAAGTTGAGATTTGGGTCTAATGAAGTGCTTATCTCACTGAAATAAGCTTTCACGTAAACCAGCATCAAGAGTTGAGTCGTTAGGTGAAATTGAGATTTTGATGTTCTGAAGTGCTTATCACACTGAAATAAGCATTTCAGTGAAACCAGCATTAAAAGTTGAGTCATTTGTTGAATTTGAGATTATGGTCTCCTGAAGTGCTGATCTCACTGAAATATGCATTGCAGTGAAATTTGCATCAGCAGGTGAGTCGTTAGGTGATGTTGAGATTTTGCTCTTCTGAAATGCTTCTCTCAGTGAAATAAGCATTTCAGTGAAACCAACTTCAAAATTTGTGTCGATCGGTGAAGTTGAGATTTGTGTCTTCTGATGTGCTGATCTCACTGAAATAAGCCTTTCAGTGAAACTAGCATCTACAGTTGAGACGTTAGGCGAAGTTGAGATTTTGGTCTTCCGATGTGCTTATCTCTCTCAAATAAGCATTTCAGTAAAACCAGCATTCAACGTTGAGTCATTTGGTGATGTTGAGAATTTCTTCTTCTGAAGAGCTTATCTCACTGAAATAAGCATTCATATAAACTAGCATCAAGAGTTCAGTCGTCAGGTGAAATTGAGATTTTGATCTTCTGAAGTGCTTATCACACTGAAATAAGCATTTCAGTGAAACCAGCATTAAAAGTTGAGTCATTTGTTGTTGTTGAGATTTTGGTCTTCTGAGGTGCATATCTCACTGAAATAAGCATTTCTGTGAAACTTGCATCGGCAGATGAGTCGTTAGGTGATGTTGAGATTTTGCTCTTCTATAATGCTTCTCTCAATGAAATAAGCATTTCGATGAAACCAACTTCAAAATTTGTGTCGATTGGTGAAGTTGAGATTAGGGTCTTCTGAAGTGCTGATCTCACTGAAATAAACATTTCAGTGAAACTGGCATCTACAGTTTTGACGTGAGCTGAAGTTGAGATTTTGGTCTTCTGAGGTGCATATCTTACTGAAATAAGCATTTCAGTGAAACCTGCATCAGCAGTTGAGTCGATAGCTGAAATTGAGATTTTGATCTTCCGAAGTGCTTATAACACTGAAATAAGCATTTCAGTGAAACCAGCATTAAAAGTTGAGTAATTTGTTGATGTTGCGATTTTGGTCTTCTGAGGTGCATATCTCACTGAAATAACCATTTCAGTGAAACCTGCATCAGCAGTTGAGTCTTTAGCTGAAATTGAGATTTTGATCTTCTGAAGTGCTTAAAACACTGAAATAAGCATTTCAGTGAAACCAGCATTAAAAGTTGAGTCATTTGTTGAAGTTGAGATTATGGTCTTCTGAAGTGCTGATCTCACTGAAATAAGCATTTCTTTGAAACTTGCATCAACAGGTGAGTCGTTAGGTGATGTTGAGATTTTGCTCTTCAGAAATGCTTCTCTCAGTGAAATAAGCATTTCAGTGAAACCAACTTCAAAATTGTGTCGATTGGTGAAGTTGAGATTTAGGTCTTCGGAAGTGCTGATCTCACTGAAATAAGCATTTCAGTGAAACTAGCATCTACAGTTTTGACGTGAGTTGAAGTTGAGATTTTTGTCTTCTGAGGTGCATTTCTTACTGAAATAAGCATTTCAGTGAAACCAGCATTAAAAGTTGAGTCATTTGTTAAAGTTGAGATTTTGGTCTTCTGAAGTGCTGATCTCCCTGAAATAAGCATTTCAGTTAAACTGGCATCTACAGTTGAGACTTGAGGTGAAGTTGAGATTTGGGTCGTCTGAAGTGCTTATCTCACTGAAATAAGCATTCACGTAAACCAGCATCAAGAGTCGAGTCGTTAGGTGAAATTGAGATTTTGATCTTCTGAAGTGCTTATCACACTGAAATAAGCATTTCAGTGAAACCAGCATTAAAAGTTGAGTCATTTGTTGAAGTTGAGATTATGGTCTTCTGATGTGCTGATCTCACTGAAATAAGCCTTTCAGTGAAACTAGCATCTACAGTTGAGACGTTAGGCGAAGTTGAGATTTTGGTCTTCCGATGTGCTTATCTCTCTCAAATAAGCATTTCAGTAAAACCAGCATTCAACGTTGAGTCATTTGGTGATGTTGAGAATTTCTTCTTCTGAAGAGCTTATCTCACTGAAATAAGCATTCATATAAACTAGCATCAAGAGTTCAGTCGTCAGGGGAAATTGAGATTTTGATCTTCTCAAGTGCTTATCACACTGAAATAAGCATTTCAGTTAAACCAGCATTAAAAGTTGAGTCATTTGTTGTTGTTGAGATTTTGGTCTTCTGAGGTGCATATCTCACTGAAATAAGCATTTCTGTGAAACTTGCATCAGCAGATGAGTCGTTAGGTGATGTTGAGATTTTGCTCTTCTATAATGCTTCTCTCAATGAAATAAGCATTTCGATGAAACCAACTCCAAAATTTGTGTCGATTGGTGAAGTTGAGATTTGGGTCTTCTGAAGTGCTGATCTCACTGAAATAAACATTTCAGTGAAACTGGCATCTACAGTTTTGACGTGAGGTGAAGTTGAGATTTTGGTCTTCTGAGGTGCATATCTTACTGAAATAAGCATTTCAGTGAAACCTGCATCAGCAGTTGAGTGGTTAGCTGAAATTGAGATTTTGATCTTCCGAAGTGCTTATAACACTGAAATAAGCATTTCAGTGAAACCAGCATTAAAAGTTGAGTAATTTGTTGATGTTGCGATTTTTGTCTTCTGAGGTGCATATCTCACTGAAATAACCATTTCAGTGAAACCTGCATCAGCAGTTGAGTCTTTAGCTGAAATTGAGATTTCGATCTTCTGAAGTGCTTAAAACACTGAAATAAGCATTTCAGTGAAACCAGCATTAAAAGTTGAGTCATTTGTTGAAGTTGAGATTATGGTCTTCTGAAGTGCTGATCTCACTGAAATAAGCATTTCAGTGAAACATGCATCAACAGGTGAGTCGTTAGGTGATGTTGAGATTTTGCTCTTCTGAAATGCTTCTCTCAGTGAAATAAGCATTTCAGTGAAACCAACTTCAAAATTTGTGTCGGTCGGTGAAGTTGAGATTTGTGTCTTCTGATGTGCTGATCTCACTGAAATAAGCCTTTCAGTGAAACTAGCATCTACAGTTGAGACGTTAGGCGAAGTTGAGATTTTGGTCTTCCGATGTGCTTATCTCTCTCAAATAAGTATTTCAGTAAAACCAGCATTCAACGTTGAGGCAATTGGTGATGTTGAGAATTTCTTTTTCTGAAGAGCTTATCTCACTGAAATCAGCATTCATATAAACTAGCATCAAGAGTTCAGTCCTCAGGTGAAATTGAGATTTTGATCTTCTGAAGTGCTTATCACACTGAAATAAGCATTTCAGTGAAACTAGCATCTACAGTTTTGACGTGAGTTGAAGTTGAGATTTTTGTCTTCTGAGGTGCATTTCTTACTGAAATAAGCATTTCAGTGAAACCAGCAATTAAAAGTTGAGTCATTTGTTGAAGTTGAGATTTTGGTCTTCTGAAGTGCTGATCTCCCTGAAATAAGCATTTCAGTTAAACTAGCATCTACAGTTGAGACTTGAGGTGAAGTTGAGATTTGGGTCGTCTGAAGTGCTTATCTCACTGAAATAAGCATTCACGTAAACCAGCATCAAGAGTTGAGTCGTTAGGTGAAATTGAGATTTTGATCTTCTGAAGTGCTTATCACACTGAAATAAGCATTTCAGTGAAACCAGCATTAAAAGTTGAGTCATTTGTTGAAGTTGAGATTTTGGTCTTCTGCAGTGCTGATCTCCCTGAAATAAGCATTTCAGTTAAACTAGCATCTACAGTTGAGACTTGAGGTGAAGTTGAGATTTGGGTCGTCTGAAGTGCTTATCTCACTGAAATAAGCATTCACGTAAACCAGCATCAAGAGTTGAGTCGTTAGGTGAAATTGAGATTTTGATCTTCTGAAGTGCTTATCACACTGAAATAAGCATTTCAGTGAAACCAGCATTAAAAGTTGAGTCATTTGTTGAAGTTGAGATTATGGTCTTCTGAACTGCTGATCTCACTGAAATAAGCATATCAGTGAAATTTGCATCAGCAGGTGAGTCGTTAGGTGATGTTGAGATTTTGCTCTTCTGAAATGCTTCTCTCAGTGAAATAAGCATTTCAGTGAAACCAACTTCAAAATTTGTGTCGATCGGTGAAGTTGAGATTTGTGTCTTCTGATGTGCTGATCTCACTGAAATAAGCCTTTCAGTGAAACTAGCATCTACAGTTGAGACGTTAGGCGAAGTTGAGATTTTGGTCTTCCGATGTGCTTATCTCTCTCAAATAAGCATTTCAGTAAAACCAGCATTCAACGTTGAGTCATTTGGTGATGTTGAGAATTTCTTCTTCTGAAGAGCTTATCTCACTGAAATAAGCATTCATATAAACTAGCATCAAGAGTTCAGTCTTCAGGTGAAATTGAGATTTTGATCTTCTCAAGTGCTTATCACACTGAAATAAGCATTTCAGTGAAACCAGCATTAAAAGTTGAGTCATTTGTTGTTGTTGAGATTTTGGTCTTCTGAGGTGCATATCTCACTGAAATAAGCATTTCTGTGAAACTTGCATCAGCAGATGAGTCGTTAGGTGATGTTGAGATTTTGCTCTTCTATAATGCTTCTCTCAATGAAATAAGCATTTCGATGAAACCAACTTCAAAATTTGTGTCGATTGGTGAAGTTGAGATTTGGGTCTTCTGAAGTGCTGATCTCACTGAAATAAACATTTCAGTGAAACTGGAATCTACAGTTTTGACGTGAGGTGAAGTTGAGATTTTGGTCTTCTGAGGTGCATATCTTACTGAAATAAGCATTTCAGTGAAACCTGCATCAGTAGTTGAGTCGTTAGCTGAAATTGAGATTTTGATCTTCCGAAGTGCTTATAACACTGAAATAAGCATTTCAGTGAAACCAGCATTAAAAGTTGAGTAATTTGTTGATGATGCGATTTTGGTCTTCTGAGGTGCATATCTCACTGAAATAACCATTTCAGTGAAACCTGCATCAGCAGTTGAGTCTTTAGCTGAAATTGAGATTTTGATCTTCTGAAGTGCTTAAAACACTGAAATAAGCATTTCAGTGAAACCAGCATTAAAAGTTGAGTCATTTGTTGAAGTTGAGATTATGGTCTTCTGAAGTGCTGATCTCACTGAAATAAGCATTTCAGTGAAACTTGCATCAACAGGTGAGTCGTTAGGTGATGTTGAGATTTTGCTCTTCTGAAATGCTTCTCTCAGTGAAATAAGCATTTCAGTGAAACCAACTTCAAAATTTGTGTCGATTGGTGAAGTTGAGATTTGGGTCTTCTGAAGTGCTGATCTCACTGAAATAAGCATTTCAGTGAAACTAGCATCTACAGTTTTGACGTGAGTTGAAGTTGAGATTTTTGTCTTCTGAGGTGCATTTCTTACTGAAATAAGCATTTCAGTGAAACCAGAATTAAAAGTTGAGTCATTTGTTGAAGTTGAGATTTTGGTCTTCTGAAGTGCTGATCTCACTGAAATAAGCATTTCAGTTAAACTAGCATCGACAGTTGAGACTTGAGGTGAAGTTGAGATTTGGGTCTAATGAAGTGCTTATCTCACTGAAATAAGCATTCACGTAAACCAGCATCAAGAGTTGAGTCGTTAGGTGAAATTGAGATTTTGATCTTCTGAAGTGCTTATCACACTGAAATAAGCATTTCAGTGAAACCAGCATTAAAAGTTGAGTCATTTGTTGAAGTTGAGATTATGGTCTTCTGAAGTGCTGATCTCACTGAAATAAGCATTTCAGTGAAATTTGCATCAGCAGGTGAGTCGTTAGGTGATGTTGAGATTTTGCTCTTCTGAAATGCTTCTCTCAGTGAAATAAGCATTTCAGTGAAACCAACTTCAAAATTTGTGTCGATTGGTGAAGTTGAGATTAGGGTCTTCTGAAGTGCTGATCTCACTGAAATAAACATTTCAGTGAAACTGGCATCTACAGTTTTGACGTGAGGTGAAGTTGAGATTTTGGTCTTCTGAGGTGCATATCTTACTGAAATAAGCATTTCAGTGAAACCTGCATCAGCAGTTGATTCGTTAGCTGAAATTGAGATTTTGATCTTCCGAAGTGCTTATAACACTGAAATAAGCATTTCAGTGAAACCAGCATTAAAAGTTGAGTAATTTGTTGATGTTGCGATTTTGGTCTTCTGAGGTGCATATCTCACTGAAATAACCATTTCAGTGAAACCTGCATCAGCAGTTGAGTCTTAGGCTGAAATTGAGATTTTGATCTTCTGAAGTGCTTAAAACACTGAAATAAGCATTTCAGTGAAACCAGCATTAAAAGTTGAGTCATTTGTTGAAGTTGAGATTATGGTCTTCTGAAGTGCTGATCTCACTGAAATAAGCATTTCAGTGAAACTTGCATCAACAGGTGAGTCGTTAGGTGATGTTGAGATTTTGCTCTTCTGAAATGCTTCTCTCAGTGAAATAAGCATTTCATTGAAACCAACTTCAAAATTTGTGTCGATCGGTGAAGTTGAGATTTGTGTCTTCTGATGTGCTGATCTCACTGAAATAAGCCTTTCAGTGAAACTAGCATCTACAGTTGAGACGTTAGGCGAAGTTGAGATTTTGGTCTTCCGATGTGCTTATCTCTCTCAAATAAGCATTTCAGTAAAACCAGCATTCAACGTTGAGTCATTTGGTGATGTTGAGAATTTCTTCTTCTGAAGAGCTTATCTCACTGAAATAAGCATTCATATAAACTAGCATCAAGAGTTCAGTCGTCAGGTGAAATTGAGATTTTGATCTTCTGAAGTGCTTATCACACTGAAATAAGCATTTCAGTGAAACTAACTTCAAAATTTGTGTCGATCGGTGAAGTTGAGATTTGTGTCTTCTGATGTGCTGATCTCACTGAAATAAGCCTTTCAGTGAAACTAGCATCTACAGTTGAGAGGTTAGGCGAAGTTAAGATTTTGGTCTTCCGATGTGCTTATCTCTCTCAAATAAGCATTTCAGTAAAACCAGCATTCAACGTTGAGTCATTTGTTGATTGTGAGAATTTCTTCTTCTGAAGAGCTTAGCTCACTGAAATAAGCATTCACGTAAACCAGCATCAAAAGATGAGTCGTTAGGTGAAATTGAGATTTTGATCTTCTGAAGTGCTTATCACACTGAAACAAGCATTTCAGTGAAACCAGCATTAAAAGTTGAGTCATTTGTTGAAGTTGAGATTTTGTCTTCTGAAGTGTTGATCTCACTGAAGTAAGCATTTCAGTGAAACTGGCATCTACGGTTGAGACGTTAAGTGAAGTTGAGATTTTGATCTTCTGATGTGCTTATCTGACTCAAATAAGCATTACAGTAAAACCAGCATTCAAAGTTGAATCATTTGGTGATTGTGAGAATTTCTTCATCTGAAGAGCTTATCTCACTGAAATAAGCATTCACGTAAACCAGCATCAAGAGTTGAGTCGTTAGGTGAAATTGAGATTTTGATCTTCTGAAGTGCTTATCACACTGAAATAAGCATTTCAGTGAAACCAGCATTAAAAGTTCAGTAATTTGTTGATGTTGAGATTTTGGTCTTCTGAGGTGCATATCTCACAGAAATAACCATTTCAGTGAAACCTGCATCAGCAGTTGAGTCGTTAGCTGAAATTGAGATTTTCATCTTCTGAAGTGCTTAAAACACTGAAATAAGCATTTCAGTGAAACCAGCATTAAAAGTTGAGTCATTTGTTGAAGTTGAGATTTTGGTCTTCTGAAGTGCTGATCTCCCTGAAATAAGCATTTCAGTTAAACTAGCATCTACAGTTGAGACGTGAGGTGAAGTTGAGATTTGGGTCTAATGAAGTGCTTATCTCACTGAAATCAGCATTCACGTAAACCAGCATCAAGAGTTGAGTCGTCAGGTGAAATTGAGATTTTGATCTTCCGAAGTGCTTATCACACTGAGACAAGCATTTCAGTGAAACCAGCATTAAAAGTTGAGTCATTTATTGAAGTTAAGATTTTGTCTTCTGAAGTGTTGATCTCACTGAAGTAAGCATTTCAGTGAAACTAGCATCTACAGTTGAGACGTTAAGTGAAGTTGAGATTTTGATCTTCTGATGTGCTTATCTCACTCAAATAAGCATTTAAGTAAAACCAGCATTCAAAGTTGAGTCATTTGGTGATTGTGAGAATTTTTTCTTCTTGAAGAGCTTATCTCACTGAAATAAGCATTCACGTAAACCAGCATCAAGAGTTGAGTCGTTAGGTGAAATTGAGATTTTGATCTTCTGAAGTGCTTATCACACTGAAATAAGCATTTCAGTGAAACCAGCATTAAAAGTTGAGTCATTTGTTGAAGTTGAGATTTTGGTCTTCTGCAGTGCTGATCTCCCTGAAATAAGCATTTCAGTTAAACTAGCATCTACAGTTGAGACTTGAGGTGAAGTTGAGATTTGGGTCTAATGAAGTGCTTATCTCACTGAAATAAGCATTCACGTAAACCAGCATCAAGAGTTGAGTCGTTAGGTGAAATTGAGATTTTGATCTTCTGAAGTGCTTATCACACTGAAATAAGCATTTCAGTGAAACCAGCATTAAAAGTTGAGTCATTTGTTGAAGTTGAGATTATGGTCTTCTGAACTGCTGATCTCACTGAAATAAGCATATCAGTGAAATTTGCATCAGCAGGTGAGTCGTTAGGTGATGTTGAGATTTTGCTCTTCTGAAATGCTTCTCTCAGTGAAATAAGCATTTCAGTGAAACCAACTTCAAAATTTGTGTCGATCGGTGAAGTTGAGATTTGTGTCTTCTGATGTGCTGATCTCACTGAAATAAGCCTTTCAGTGAAACTAGCATCTACAGTTGAGACGTTAGGCGAAGTTGAGATTTTGGTCTTCCGATGTGCTTATCTCTCTCAAATAAGCATTTCAGTAAAACCAGCATTCAACGTTGAGTCATTTGGTGATGTTGAGAATTTCTTCTTCTGAAGAGCTTATCTCACTGAAATAAGCATTCATATAAACTAGCATCAAGAGTTCAGTCGTCAGGTGAAATTGAGATTTTGATCTTCTCAAGTGCTTATCACACTGAAATAAGCATTTCAGTGAAACCAGCATTAAAAGTTGAGTCATTTGTTGTTGTTGAGATTTTGGTCTTCTGAGGTGCATATCTCACTGAAATAAGCATTTCTGTGAAACTTGCATCAGCAGATGAGTCGTTAGGTGATGTTGAGATTTTGCTCTTCTATAATGCTTCTCTCAATGAAATAAGCATTTCGATGAAACCAACTTCAAAATTTGTGTCGATTGGTGAAGTTGAGATTTGGGTCTTCTGAAGTGCTGATCTCACTGAAATAAGCATTTCAGTGAAACTTGCATCAACAGGTGAGTCGTTAGGTGATGTTGAGATTTTGCTCTTCTGAAATGCTTCTCTCAGTGAAATAAGCATTTCAGTGAAACCAACTTCAAAATTTGTGTTAATTGGTGAAGTTGAGATTTGGGTCTTCTGAAGTGCTGATCTCACTGAAATAAGCATTTCAGTGAAACCAGCATTAAAAGTTGAGTCATTTGTTGAAGTTGAGATTATGGTCTTCTGAAGTGCTGATCTCACTGAAATAAGCATTTCAGTGAAATTTGCATCATCAGGTGAGTCGTTAGGTGATGTTGAGATTTTGCTCTTCTGAAATGCTTCTCTCAGTGAAATAAGCATTTCATTGAAACCAACTTCAAAATTTGTGTCGATCGGTGAAGTTGAGATTTGTGTCTTCTGATGTGCTGATCTCACTGAAATAAGCCTTTCAGTGAAACTAGCATCTACAGTTGAGACGTTAGGCGAAGTTGAGATTTTGGTCTTCCGATGTGCTTATCTCTCTCAAATAAGCATTTCAGTAAAACCAGCATTCAACGTTGAGTCATTTGGTGATGTTGAGAATTTCTTCTTCTGAAGAGCTTATCTCACTGAAATAAGCATTCATATAAACTAGCATCAAGAGTTCAGTCGTCAGGTGAAATTGAGATTTTGATCTTCTGAAGTGCTTATCACACTGAAATAAGCATTTCAGTGAAACTAACTTCAAAATTTGTGTCGATTGGTGAAGTTGAGATTTGTGTCTTCTGATGTGCTGATCTCACTGAAATAAGCCTTTCAGTGAAACTAGCATCTACAGTTGAGAGGTTAGGCGAAGTTAAGATTTTGGTCTTCCGATGTGCTTATCTCTCTCAAATAAGCATTTCAGTAAAACCAGCATTCAACGTTGAGTCATTTGTTGATTGTGAGAATTTCTTCTTCTGAAGAGCTTAGCTCACTGAAATAAGCATTCACGTAAACCGGCATCAAAAGATGAGTCGTTAGGTGAAATTGAGATTTTGATCTTCTGAAGTGCTTATCACACTGAAACAAGCATTTCAGTGAAACCAGCATTAAAAGTTGAGTCATTTGTTGAAGTTGAGATTTTGTCTTCTGAAGTGTTGATCTCACTGAAGTAAGCATTTCAGTGAAACTGGCATCTACGGTTGAGACGTTAAGTGAAGTTGAGATTTTGATCTTCTGATGTGCTTATCTGACTCAAATAAGCATTACAGTAAAACCAGCATTCAAAGTTGAATCATTTGGTGATTGTGAGAATTTCTTCATCTGAAGAGCTTATCTCACTGAAATAAGCATTCACGTAAACCAGCATCAAGAGTTGAGTCGTTAGGTGAAATTGAGATTTTGATCTTCTGAAGTGCTTATCACACTGAAATAAGCATTTCAGTGAAACCAGCATTAAAAGTTCAGTAATTTGTTGATGTTGAGATTTTGGTCTTCTGAGGTGCATATCTCACAGAAATAACCATTTCAGTGAAACCTGCATCAGCAGTTGAGTCGTTAGCTGAAATTGAGATTTTCATCTTCTGAAGTGCTTAAAACACTGAAATAAGCATTTCAGTGAAACCAGCATTAAAAGTTGAGTCATTTGTTGAAGTTGAGATTTTGGTCTTCTGAAGTGCTGATCTCCCTGAAATAAGCATTTCAGTTAAACTAGCATCTACAGTTGAGACGTGAGGTGAAGTTGAGATTTGGGTCTAATGAAGTGCTTATCTCACTGAAATAAGCATTCACGTAAACCAGCATCAAGAGTTGAGTCGTCAGGTGAAATTGAGATTTTGATCTTCCGAAGTGCTTATCACACTGAGACAAGCATTTCAGTGAAACCAGCATTAAAAGTTGAGTCATTTATTGAAGTTAAGATTTTGTCTTCTGAAGTGTTGATCTCACTGAAGTAAGCATTTCAGTGAAACTAGCATCTACAGTTGAGACGTTAAGTGAAGTTGAGATTTTGATCTTCTGATGTGCTTATCTCACTCAAATAAGCATTTAAGTAAAACCAGCATTCAAAGTTGAGTCATTTGGTGATTGTGAGAATTTCTTCTTCTTGAAGAGCTTATCTCACTGAAATAAGCATTCACGTAAACCAGCATCAAGAGTTGAGTCGTTAGGTGAAATTGAGATTTTGATCTTCTGAAGTGCTTATCACACTGAAATAAGCATTTCAGTGAAACCAGCATTAAAAGTTGAGTCATTTGTTGAAGTTGAGATTTTGGTCTTCTGCAGTGCTGATCTCCCTGAAATAAGCATTTCAGTTAAACTAGCATCTACAGTTGAGACTTGAGGTGAAGTTGAGATTTGGGTCTAATGAAGTGCTTATCTCACTGAAATAAGCATTCACGTAAACCAGCATCAAGAGTTGAGTCGTTAGGTGAAATTGAGATTTTGATCTTCTGAAGTGCTGATCTCACTGAAATAAGCATTTCAGTGAAACTAGCATCTACAGTTTTGACGTGAGTTGAAGTTGAGATTTTTGTCTTCTGAGGTGCATTTCTTACTGAAATAAGCATTTCAGTGAAACCAGCATCAACAGTTGAGTCTTTAGCTGAAATTGAGATTTTGATCTTCTGAAGTGCTTAAAACACTGAAATAAGCATTTCAGTGAAACCAGCATTAAAAGTTGAGTCATTTGTTGAAGTTGAGATTATGGTCTTCTGAAGTGCTGATCTCACTGAAATAAGCATTTCAGTGAAACTTGCATCAACAGGTGAGTCGTTAGGTGATGATGAGATTTTGCTCTTCTGAAATGCTTCTCTCAGTGAAATAAGCATTTCAGTGAAACCAACTTCAAAATTTGTGTCGATTGGTGAAGTTGAGATTTGGGTCTTCTGAAGTGCTGATCTCACTGAAATAAGCATTTCAGTGAAACTAGCATCTACAGTTTTGACGTGAGTTGAAGTTGAGATTTTTGTCTTCTGAGGTGCATTTCTTACTGAAATAAGCATTTCAGTGAAACCAGAATTAAAAGTTGAGTCATTTGTTGAAGTTGAGATTTTGGTCTTCTGAAGTGCTGATCTCACTGAAATAAGCATTTCAGTTAAACTAGCATCTACAGTTGAGACTTGAGGTGAAGTTGAGATTTGGGTCGTCTGAAGTGCTTATCTCACTGAAATAAGCATTCACGTAAACCAGCATCAAGAGTTGAGTCGTTAGGTGAAATTGAGATTTTGATCTTCTGAAGTGCTTATCACACTGAAATAAGCATTTCAGTGAAACCGGCATTAAAAGTTGAGTCATTTGTTGAAGTTGAGATTTTGGTCTTCTGAAGTGCTGATCTCACTGAAATAAGCATTTCAGTTAAACTAGCATCTACAGTTGAGACGTGAGGTGAAGTTGAGATTTGGGTCTAATGAAGTGCTTATCTCACTGAAATAAGCATTCACGTAAACCAGCATCAAGAGTTGAGTCGTTAGGTGAAATTGAGATTTTGATCTTCTGAAGTGCTTATCACACTGAAATAAGCATTTCAGTGAAACCAGCATTAAAAGTTGAGTCATTTGTTGAAGTTGAGATTATGGTCTTCTGAAGTGCTGATCTCACTGAAATATGCATTGCAGTGAAATTTGCATCAGCAGGTGAGTCGTTAGGTGATGTTGAGATTTTGCTCTTCTGAAATGCTTCTCTCAGTGAAATAAGCATTTCAGTGAAACCAACTTCAAAATTTGTGTCGATTGGTGAAGTTGAGATTAGGGTCTTCTGAAGTGCTGATCTCACTGAAATAAACATTTCAGTGAAACTGGCATCTACAGTTTTGACGTGAGGTGAAGTTGAGATTTTGGTCTTCTGAGGTGCATATCTTACTGAAATAAGCATTTCAGTGAAACCTGCATCAGCAGTTGATTCGTTAGCTGAAATTGAGATTTTGATCTTCCGAAGTGCTTATAACACTGAAATAAGCATTTCAGTGAAACCAGCATTAAAAGTTGAGTAATTTGTTGATGTTGCGATTTTGGTCTTCTGAGGTGCATATCTCACTGAAATAACCATTTCAGTGAAACCTGCATCAGCAGTTGAGTCTTAGGCTGAAATTGAGATTTTGATCTTCTGAAGTGCTTAAAACACTGAAATAAGCATTTCAGTGAAACCAGCATTAAAAGTTGAGTCATTTGTTGAAGTTGAGATTATGGTCTTCTGAAGTGCTGATCTCACTGAAATAAGCATTTCAGTGAAACTTGCATCAACAGGTGAGTCGTTAGGTGATGTTGAGATTTTGCTCTTCTGAAATGCTTCTCTCAGTGAAATAAGCATTTCAGTGAAACCAACTTCAAAATTTGTGTCGATTGGTGAAGTTGAGATTTGGGTCTTCTGAAGTGCTGATCTCACTGAAATAAGCATTTCAGTGAAACTAGCATCTACAGTTTTGACGTGAGTTGAAGTTGAGATTTTTGTCTTCTGAGGTGCATTTCTTACTGAAATAAGCATTTCAGTGAAACCAGCATTAAAAGTTGAGTCATTTGTTGAAGTTGAGATTTTGGTCTTCTGAGGTGCATATCTCACAGAAATAACCATTTCAGTGAAACCTGCATCAGCAGTTGAGTCGTTAGCTGAAATTGAGATTTTCATCTTCTGAAGTGCTTAAAACACTGAAATAAGCATTTCAGTGAAACCAGCATTAAAAGTTGAGTCATTTGTTGAAGTTGAGATTTTGGTCTTCTGAAGTGCTGATCTCCCTGAAATAAGCATTTCAGTTAAACTAGCATCTACAGTTGAGACGTGAGGTGTAGTTGAGATTTGGGTCTAATGAAGTGCTTATCTCACTGAAATAAGCATTCACGTAAACCAGCATCAAGAGTTGAGTCGTTAGGTGAAATTGAGATTTTGATCTTCCGAAGTGCTTATCACACTGAGACAAGCATTTCAGTGAAACCAGCATTAAAAGTTGAGTCATTTGTTGAAGTTAAGATTTTGTCTTCTGAAGTGTTGATCTCACTGAAGTAAGCATTTCAGTGAAACTAGCATCTACAGTTGAGACGTTAGGCGAAGTTGAGATTTTGGTCTTCCGATGTGCTTATCTCTCTCAAATAAGCATTTCAGTAAAACCAGCATTCAACGTTGAGTCATTTGGTGATGTTGAGAATTTCTTCTTCTGAAGAGCTTATCTCACTGAAATAAGCATTCATATAAACTAGCATCAAGAGTTCAGTCGTCAGGGGAATTTGAGATTTTGATCTTCTCAAGTGCTTATCACACTGAAATAAGCATTTCAGTGAAACCAGCATTAAAAGTTGAGTCATTTGTTGTTGTTGAGATTTTGGTCTTCTGAGGTGCATATCTCACTGAAATAAGCATTTCTGTGAAACTTGCATCAGCAGATGAGTCGTTAGGTGATGTTGAGATTTTGCTCTTCTATAATGCTTCTCTCAATGAAATAAGCATTTCGATGAAACCAACTCCAAAATTTGTGTCGATTGGTGAAGTTGAGATTTGGGTCTTCTGAAGTGCTGATCTCACTGAAATAAACATTTCAGTGAAACTGGCATCTACAGTTTTGACGTGAGGTGAAGTTGAGATTTTGGTCTTCTGAGGTGCATATCTTACTGAAATAAGCATTTCAGTGAAACCTGCATCAGCAGTTGAGTGGTTAGCTGAAATTGAGATTTTGATCTTCCGAAGTGCTTATAACACTGAAATAAGCATTTCAGTGAAACCAGCATTAAAAGTTGAGTAATTTGTTGATGTTGCGATTTTGGTCTTCTGAGGTGCATATCTCACTGAAATAACCATTTCAGTGAAACCTGCATCAGCAGTTGAGTCTTAGGCTGAAATTGAGATTTTGATCTTCTGAAGTGCTTAAAACACTGAAATAAGCATTTCAGTGAAACCAGCATTAAAAGTTGAGTCATTTGTTGAAGTTGAGATTATGGTCTTCTGAAGTGCTGATCTCACTGAAATAAGCATTTCAGTGAAACTTGCATCAACAGGTGAGTCGTTAGGTGATGTTGAGATTTTGCTCTTCTGAAATGCTTCTCTCAGTGAAATAAGCATTTCAGTGAAACCAACTTCAAAATTTGTGTCGGTCGGTGAAGTTGAAATTTGTGTCTTCTGATGTGCTGATCTCACTGAAATAAGCCTTTCAGTGAAACTAGCATCTACAGTTGAGACGTTAGGCGAAGTTGAGATTTTGGTCTTCCGATGTGCTTATCTCTCTCAAATAAGTATTTCAGTAAAACCAGCATTCAACGTTGAGGCAATTGGTGATGTTGAGAATTTCTTTTTCTGAAGAGCTTATCTCACTGAAATCAGCATTCATATAAACTAGCATCAAGAGTTCAGTCCTCAGGTGAAATTGAGATTTTGATCTTCTGAAGTGCTTATCACACTGAAATAAGCATTTCAGTGAAACTAGCATCTACAGTTTTGACGTGAGTTGAAGTTGAGATTTTTGTCTTCTGAGGTGCATTTCTTACTGAAATAAGCATTTCAGTGAAACCAGCAATTAAAAGTTGAGTCATTTGTTGAAGTTGAGATTTTGGTCTTCTGAAGTGCTGATCTCCCTGAAATAAGCATTTCAGTTAAACTAGCATCTACAGTTGAGACTTGAGGTGAAGTTGAGATTTGGGTCGTCTGAAGTGCTTATCTCACTGAAATAAGCATTCACGTAAACCAGCATCAAGAGTTGAGTCGTTAGGTGAAATTGAGATTTTGATCTTCTGAAGTGCTTATCACACTGAAATAAGCATTTCAGTGAAACCAGCATTAAAAGTTGAGTCATTTGTTGAAGTTGAGATTTTGGTCTTCTGCAGTGCTGATCTCCCTGAAATAAGCATTTCAGTTAAACTAGCATCTACAGTTGAGACTTGAGGTGAAGTTGAGATTTGGGTCTAATGAAGTGCTTATCTCACTGAAATAAGCATTCACGTAAACCAGCATCAAGAGTTGAGTCGTTAGGTGAAATTGAGATTTTGCTCTTCTGAAGTGCTTATCACACTGAAATAAGCATTTCAGTGAAACCAGCATTAAAAGTTCAGTAATTTGTTGATGTTGAGATTTTGCTCTTCTGAAATGCTTCTCTCAGTGAAATAAGCATTTCAGTGAAACCAACTTCAAAATTTGTGTCGATTGGTGAAGTTGAGATTTGGGTCTTCTGAAGTGCTGATCTCACTGAAATAAGCATTTCAGTGAAACCAGCATTAAAAGTTGAGTCATTTGTTGAAGTTGAGATTATGGTCTTCTGAAGTGCTGATCTCACTGAAATAAGCATTTCAGTGAAATTTGCATCATCAGGTGAGTCGTTAGGTGATGTTGAGATTTTGCTCTTCTGAAATGCTTCTCTCAGTGAAATAAGCATTTCATTGAAACCAACTTCAAAATTTGTGTCGATCGGTGAAGTTGAGATTTGTGTCTTCTGATGTGCTGATCTCACTGAAATAAGCCTTTCAGTGAAACTAGCATCTACAGTTGAGACGTTAGGCGAAGTTGAGATTTTGGTCTTCCGATGTGCTTATCTCTCTCAAATAAGCATTTCAGTAAAACCAGCATTCAACGTTGAGTCATTTGGTGATGTTGAGAATTTCTTCTTCTGAAGAGCTTATCTCACTGAAATAAGCATTCATATAAACTAGCATCAAGAGTTCAGTCGTCAGGTGAAATTGAGACTTTGATCTTCTCAAGTGCTTATCACACTGAAATAAGCATTTCAGTGAAACCAGCATTAAAAGTTGAGTCATTTGTTGTTGTTGAGATTTGTGTCTTCTGAGGTGCATATCTCACTGAAATAAGCATTTCTGTGAAACTTGCATCAGCAGATGAGTCGTTAGGTGATGTTGAGATTTTGCTCTTCTATAATGCTTCTCTCAATGAAATAAGCATTTCGATGAAACCAACTTCAAAATTTGTGTCGATTGGTGAAGTTGAGATTTGGGTCTTCTGAAGTGCTGATCTCACTGAAATAAACATTTCAGTGAAACTGGAATCTACAGTTTTGACGTGAGGTGAAGTTGAGATTTTGGTCTTCTGAGGTGCATATCTTACTGAAATAAGCATTTCAGTGAAACCTGCATCAGCAGTTGAGTCGTTAGCTGAAATTGAGATTTTGATCTTCCGAAGTGCTTATAACACTGAAATAAGCATTTCAGTGAAACCAGCATTAAAAGTTGAGTAATTTGTTGATGTTGCGATTTTGGTCTTCTGAGGTGCATATCTCACTGAAATAACCATTTCAGTGAAACCTGCATCAGCAGTTGAGTCTTTAGCTGAAATTGAGATTTTGATCTTCTGAAGTGCTTAAAACACTGAAATAAGCATTTCAGTGAAACCAGCATTAAAAGTTGAGTCATTTGTTGAAGTTGAGATTATGGTCTTCTGAAGTGCTGATCTCACTGAAATAAGCATTTCAGTGAAACTTGCATCAACAGGTGAGTCGTTAGGTGATGTTGAGATTTTGCTCTTCTGAAATGCTTCTCTCAGTGAAATAAGCATTTCAGTGAAACCAACTTCAAAATTTGTGTCGATTGGTGAAGTTGAGATTTGGGTCTTCTGAAGTGCTGATCTCACTGAAATAAGCATTTCAGTGAAACCAGCATTAAAAGTTGAGTCATTTGTTGAAGTTGAGATTATGGTCTTCTGAAGTGCTGATCTCACTGAAATAAGCATTTCAGTGAAATTTGCATCATCAGGTGAGTCGTTAGGTGATGTTGAGATTTTGCTCTTCTGAAATGCTTCTCTCAGTGAAATAAGCATTTCATTGAAACCAACTTCAAAATTTGTGTCGATCGGTGAAGTTGAGATTTGTGTCTTCTGATGTGCTGATCTCACTGAAATAAGCCTTTCAGTGAAACTAGCATCTACAGTTGAGACGTTAGGCGAAGTTGAGATTTTGGTCTTCCGATGTGCTTATCTCTCTCAAATAAGCATTTCAGTAAAACCAGCATTCATCGTTGAGTCATTTGGTGATGTTGAGAATTTCTTCTTCTGAAGAGCTTATCTCACTGAAATAAGCATTCATATAAACTAGCATCAAGAGTTCAGTCGTCAGGTGAAATTGAGATTTTGATCTTCCGAAGTGCTTATCACACTGAAATAAGCATTTCAGTGAAACTAACTTCAAAATTTGTGTCGATCGGTGAAGTTGAGATTTGTGTCTTCTGATGTGCTGATCTCACTGAAATAAGCCTTTCAGTGAAACTAGCATCTACAGTTGAGAGGTTAGGCGAAGTTAAGATTTTGGTCTTCCGATGTGCTTATCTCTCTCAAATAAGCATTTCAGTAAAACCAGCATTCAACGTTGAGTCATTTGTTGATTGTGAGAATTTCTTCTTCTGAAGAGCTTAGCTCACTGAAATAAGCATTCACGTAAACCAGCATCAAAAGATGAGTCGTTAGGTGAAATTGAGATTTTGATCTTCTGAAGTGCTTATCACACTGAAACAAGCATTTCAGAGAAACCAGCATTAAAAGTTGAGTCATTTGTTGAAGTTGAGATTTTGTCTTCTGAAGTGTTGATCTCACTGAAGTAACCATTTCAGTGAAACTGGCATCTACGGTTGAGACGTTAAGTGAAGTTGAGATTTTGATCTTCTGATGTGCTTATCTGACTCAAATAAGCATTACAGTAAAACCAGCATTCAAAGTTGAATCATTTGGTGATTGTGAGAATTTCTTCATCTGAAGAGCTCATCTCACTGAAATAAGCATTCACGTAAACCAGCATCAAGAGTTGAGTCGTTAGGTGAAATTGAGATTTTGATCTTCTGAAGTGCTTATCACACTGAAATAAGCATTTCAGTGAAACCAGCATTAAAAGTTCAGTAATTTGTTGATGTTGAGATTTTGGTCTTCTGAGGTGCATATCTCACAGAAATAACCATTTCAGTGAAACCTGCATCAGCAGTTGAGTCGTTAGCTGAAATTGAGATTTTCATCTTCTGAAGTGCTTAAAACACTGAAATAAGCATTTCAGTGAAACCAGCATTAAAAGTTGAGTCATTTGTTGAAGTTGAGATTTTGGTCTTCTGAAGTGCTGATCTCCCTGAAATAAGCATTTCAGTTAAACTAGCATCTACAGTTGAGACGTGAGGTGAAGTTGAGATTTGGGTCTAATGAAGTGCTTATCTCACTGAAATAAGCATTCACGTAAACCAGCATCAAGAGTTGAGTCGTCAGGTGAAATTGAGATTTTGATCTTCCGAAGTGCTTATCACACTGAGACAAGCATTTCAGTGAAACCAGCATTAAAAGTTGAGTCATTTATTGAAGTTAAGATTTTGTCTTCTGAAGTGTTGATCTCACTGAAGTAAGCATTTCAGTGAAACTAGCATCTACAGTTGAGACGTTAAGTGAAGTTGAGATTTTGATCTTCTGATGTGCTTATCTCACTCAAATAAGCATTTAAGTAAAACCAGCATTCAAAGTTGAGTCATTTGGTGATTGTGAGAATTTTTTCTTCTTGAAGAGCTTATCTCACTGAAATAAGCATTCACGTAAACCAGCATCAAGAGTTGAGTCGTTAGGTGAAATTGAGATTTTGATCTTCTGAAGTGCTTATCACACTGAAATAAGCATTTCAGTGAAACCAGCATTAAAAGTTGAGTCATTTGTTGAAGTTGAGATTTTGGTCTTCTGCAGTGCTGATCTCCCTGAAATAAGCATTTCAGTTAAACTAGCATCTACAGTTGAGACTTGAGGTGAAGTTGAGATTTGGGTCTAATGAAGTGCTTATCTCACTGAAATAAGCATTCACGTAAACCAGCATCAAGAGTTGAGTCGTTAGGTGAAATTGAGATTTTGATCTTCTGAAGTGCTGATCTCACTGAAATAAGCATTTCAGTGAAACTAGCATCTACACTTTTGACGTGAGTTGAAGTTGAGATTTTTGTCTTCTGAGGTGCATTTCTTACTGAAATAAGCATTTCAGTGAAACCAGCATCAACAGTTGAGTCTTTAGCTGAAATTGAGATTTTGATCTTCTGAAGTGCTTAAAACACTGAAATAAGCATTTCAGTGAAACTAGCATCTACAGTTTTGACGTGAGTTGAAGTTGAGATTTTTGTCTTCTGAGGTGCATTTCTTACTGAAATAAGCATTTCAGTGAAACCAGAATTAAAAGTTGAGTCATTTGTTGAAGTTGAGATTTTGGTCTTCTGAAGTGCTGATCTCACTGAAATAAGCATTTCAGTTAAACTAGCATCTACAGTTGAGACTTGAGGTGAAGTTGAGATTTGGGTCGTCTGAAGTGCTTATCTCACTGAAATAAGCATTTCAGTTAAACTAGCATCTACAGTTGAGACGTGAGGTGAAGTTGAGATTTGGGTCTAATGAAGTGCTTATCTCACTGAAATAAGCATTCACGTAAACCAGCATCAAGAGTTGAGTCGTTAGGTGAAATTGAGATTTTGATCTTCTGAAGTGCTTATCACACTGAAATAAGCATTTCAGTGAAACCGGCATTAAAAGTTGAGTCATTTGTTGAAGTTGAGATTTTGGTCTTCTGAAGTGCTGATCTCACTGAAATAAGCATTTCAGTTAAACTAGCATCTACAGTTGAGACGTGAGGTGAAGTTGAGATTTGGGTCTAATGAAGTGCTTATCTCACTGAAATAAGCATTCACGTAAACCAGCATCAAGAGTTGAGTCGTTAGGTGAAATTGAGATTTTGATCTTCTGAAGTGCTTATCACACTGAAATAAGCATTTCAGTGAAACCAGCATTAAAAGTTGAGTCATTTGTTGAAGTTGAGATTATGGTCTTCTGAAGTGCTGATCTCACTGAAATAAGCATTTCAGTGAAATTTGCATCAGCAGGTGAGTCGTTAGGTGATGTTGAGATTTTGCTCTTCTGAAATGCTTCTCTCAGTGAAATAAGCATTTCAGTGAAACCTACTTCAAAATTTGTGTCGATTGGTGAAGTTGAGATTAGGGTCTTCTGAAGTGCTGATCTCACTGAAATAAACATTTCAGTGAAACTGGCATCTACAGTTTTGACGTGAGGTGAAGTTGAGATTTTGGTCTTCTGAGGTGCATATCTTACTGAAATAAGCATTTCAGTGAAACCTGCATCAGCAGTTGATTCGTTAGCTGAAATTGAGATTTTGATCTTCCGAAGTGCTTATAACACTGAAATAAGCATTTCAGTGAAACCAGCATTAAAAGTTGAGTAATTTGTTGATGTTGCGATTTTGGTCTTCTGAGGTGCATATCTCACTGAAATAACCATTTCAGTGAAACCTGCATCAGCAGTTGAGTCTTAGGCTGAAATTGAGATTTTGATCTTCTGAAGTGCTTAAAACACTGAAATAAGCATTTCAGTGAAACCAGCATTAAAAGTTGAGTCATTTGTTGAAGTTGAGATTATGGTCTTCTGAAGTGCTGATCTCACTGAAATAAGCATTTCAGTGAAACTTGCATCAACAGGTGAGTCGTTAGGTGATGTTGAGATTTTGCTCTTCTGAAATGCTTCTCTCAGTGAAATAAGCATTTCAGTGAAACCAACTTCAAAATTTGTGTCGATTGGTGAAGTTGAGATTTGGGTCTTCTGAAGTGCTGATCTCACTGAAATAAGCATTTCAGTGAAACTAGCATCTACAGTTTTGACGTGAGTTGAAGTTGAGATTTTTGTCTTCTGAGGTGCATTTCTTACTGAAATAAGCATTTCAGTGAAACCAGCATTAAAAGTTGAGTCATTTGTTGAAGTTGAGATTTTGGTCTTCTGAGGTGCATATCTCACAGAAATAACCATTTCAGTGAAACCTGCATCAGCAGTTGTGTCGTTAGCTGAAATTGAGATTTTCATCTTCTGAAGTGCTTAAAACACTGAAATAAGCATTTCAGTGAAACCAGCATTAAAAGTTGAGTCATTTGTTGAAGTTGAGATTTTGGTCTTCTGAAGTGCTGATCTCCCTGAAATAAGCATTTCAGTTAAACTAGCATCTACAGTTGAGACGTGAGGTGTAGTTGAGATTTGGGTCTAATGAAGTGCTTATCTCACTGAAATAAGCATTCACGTAAACCAGCATCAAGAGTTGAGTCGTTAGGTGAAATTGAGATTTTGATCTTCCGAAGTGCTTATCACACTGAGACAAGCATTTCAGTGAAACCAGCATTAAAAGTTGAGTCATTTGTTGAAGTTAAGATTTTGTCTTCTGAAGTGTTGATCTCACTGAAGTAAGCATTTCAGTGAAACTAGCATCTACAGTTGAGACGTTAAGTGAAGTTGAGATTTTGATCTTCTGATGTGCTTATCTCACTCAAATAAGCATTTAAGTAAAACCAGCATTCAAAGTTGAGTCATTTGGTGATGTTGAGAATTTCTTCTTCTGAAGAGCTTATCTCACTGAAATAAGCATTCATATAAACTAGCATCAAGAGTTGAGTCGTCAGGTGAAATTGAGATTTTGATCTTCTCAAGTGCTTATCACACTGAAATAAGCATTTCAGTGAAACCAGCATTAAAAGTTGAGTCATTTGTTGTTGTTGAGGTTTTGGTCTTCTGAGGTGCATATCTCACTGAAATAAGCATTTCTGTGAAACTTGCATCAGCAGATGAGTCGTTAGGTGATGTTGAGATTTTGCTCTTCTATAATGCTTCTCTCAATGAAATAAGCATTTCGATGAAACCAACTTCAAAATTTGTGTCGATTGGTGAAGTTGAGATTTGGGTCTTCTGAAGTGCTGATCTCACTGAAATAAACATTTCAGTGAAACTGGAATCTACAGTTTTGACGTGAGGTGAAGTTGAGATTTTGGTCTTCTGAGGTGCATATCTTACTGAAATAAGCATTTCAGTTAAACCTGCATCAGCAGTTGAGTCGTTAGCTGAAATTGAGATTTTGATCTTCCGAAGTGCTTATAACACTGAAATAAGCATTTCAGTGAAACCAGCATTAAAAGTTGAGTAATTTGTTGATGTTGCGATTTTGGTCTTCTGAGGTGCATATCTCACTGAAATAACCATTTCAGTGAAACCTGCATCAGCAGTTGAGTCTTTAGCTGAAATTGAGATTTTGATCTTCTGAAGTGCTTAAAACACTGAAATAAGCATTTCAGTGAAACCAGCATTAAAAGTTGAGTCATTTGTTGAAGTTGAGATTATGGTCTTCTGAAGTGCTGATCTCACTGAAATAAGCATTTCAGTGAAACTTGCATCAACAGGTGAGTCGTTAGGTGATGTTGAGATTTTGCTCTTCTGAAATGCTTCTCACAGTGAAATAAGCATTTCAGTGAAACCAACTTCAAAATTTGTGTCGATTGGTGAAGTTGAGATTTGGGTCTTCTGAAGTGCTGATCTCACTGAAATAAGCATTTCAGTGAAACCAGCATTAAAAGTTGAGTCATTTGTTGAAGTTGAGATTATGGTCTTCTGAAGTGCTGATCTCACTGAAATAAGCATTTCAGTGAAATTTGCATCATCAGGTGAGTCGTTAGGTGATGTTGAGATTTTGCTCTTCTGAAATGCTTCTCTCAGTGAAATAAGCATTTCATTGAAACCAACTTCAAAATTTGTGTCGATCGGTGAAGTTGAGATTTGTGTCTTCTGATGTGCTGATCTCACTGAAATAAGCCTTTCAGTGAAACTAGCATCTACAGTTGAGACGTTAGGCGAAGTTGAGATTTTGGTCTTCCGATGTGCTTATCTCTCTCAAATAAGCATTTCAGTAAAACCAGCATTCAACGTTGAGTCATTTGGTGATGTTGAGAATTTCTTCTTCTGAAGAGCTTATCTCACTGAAATAAGCATTCATATAAACTAGCATCAAGAGTTCGGTCGTCAGGTGAAATTGAGATTTTGATCTTCTGAAGTGCTTATCACACTGAAATAAGCATTTCAGTGAAACTAACTTCAAAATTTGTGTCGATCGGTGAAGTTGAGATTTGTGTCTTCTGATGTGCTGATCTCACTGAAATAAGCCTTTCAGTGAAACTAGCATCTACAGTTGAGAGGTTAGGTGAAGTTAAGATTTTGGTCTTCCGATGTGCTTATCTCTCTCAAATAAGCATTTCAGTAAAACCAGCATTCAACGTTGAGTCATTTGTTGATTGTGAGAATTTCTTCTTCTGAAGAGCTTAGCTCACTGAAATAAGCATTCACGTAAACCAGCATCAAAAGATGAGTCGTTAGGTGAAATTGAGATTTTGATCTTCTGAAGTGCTTATCACACTGAAACAAGCATTTCAGTGAAACCAGCATTAAAAGTTGAGTCATTTGTTGAAGTTGAGATTTTGTCTTCTGAAGTGTTGATCTCACTGAAGTAAGCATTTCAGTGAAACTGGCATCTACGGTTGAGACGTTAAGTGAAGTTGAGATTTTGATCTTCTGATGTTCTTATCTGACTCAAATAAGCATTACAGTAAAACCAGCATTCAAAGTTGAATCATTTGGTGATTGTGAGAATTTCTTCATCTGAAGAGCTTATCTCACTGAAATAAGCATTCACGTAAACCAGCATCAAGAGTTGAGTCGTTAGGTGAAATTGAGATTTTGATCTTCTGAAGTGCTTATCACACTGAAATAAGCATTTCAGTGAAACCAGCATTAAAAGTTCAGTAATTTGTTGATGTTGAGATTTTGGTCTTCTGAGGTGCATATCTCACAGAAATAACCATTTCAGTGAAACCTGCATCAGCAGTTGAGTCGTTAGCTGAAATTGAGATTTTCATCTTCTGAAGTGCTTAAAACACTGAAATAAGCATTTCAGTGAAACCAGCATTAAAAGTTGAGTCATTTGTTGAAGTTGAGATTTTGGTCTTCTGAAGTGCTGATCTCCCTGAAATAAGCATTTCAGTTAAACTAGCATCTACAGTTGAGACGTTAAGTGAAGTTGAGATTTTGATCTTCTGATGTGCTTATCTCACTCAAATAAGCATTTAAGTAAAACCAGCATTCAAAGTTGAGTCATTTGGTGATGTTGAGAATTTCTTCTTCTGAAGAGCTTATCTCACTGAAATAAGCATTCATATAAACTAGCATCAAGAGTTGAGTCGTCAGGTGAAATTGAGATTTTGATCTTCTCAAGTGCTTATCACACTGAAATAAGCATTTCAGTGAAACCAGCATTAAAAGTTGAGTCATTTGTTGTTGTTGAGATTTTGGTCTTCTGAGGTGCATATCTCACTGAAATAAGCATTTCTGTGAAACTTGCATCAGCAGATGAGTCGTTAGGTGATGTTGAGATTTTGCTCTTCTATAATGCTTCTCTCAATGAAATAAGCATTTCGATGAAACCAACTTCAAAATTTGTGTCGATTGGTGAAGTTGAGATTTGGGTCTTCTGAAGTGCTGATCTCACTGAAATAAACATTTCAGTGAAACTGGAATCTACAGTTTTGACGTGAGGTGAAGTTGAGATTTTGGTCTTCTGAGGTGCATATCTTACTGAAATAAGCATTTCAGTGAAACCTGCATCAGCAGTTGAGTCGTTAGCTGAAATTGAGATTTTGATCTTCCGAAGTGCTTATAACACTGAAATAAGCATTTCAGTGAAACCAGCATTAAAAGTTGAGTAATTTGTTGATGTTGCGATTTTGGTCTTCTGAGGTGCATATCTCACTGAAATAACCATTTCAGTGAAACCTGCATCAGCAGTTGAGTCTTTAGCTGAAATTGAGATTTTGATCTTCTGAAGTGCTTAAAACACTGAAATAAGCATTTCAGTGAAACCAGCATTAAAAGTTGAGTCATTTGTTGAAGTTGAGATTATGGTCTTCTGAAGTGCTGATCTCACTGAAATAAGCATTTCAGTGAAACTTGCATCAACAGGTGAGTCGTTAGGTGATGTTGAGATTTTGCTCTTCTGAAATGCTTCTCACAGTGAAATAAGCATTTCAGTGAAACCAACTTCAAAATTTGTGTCGATTGGTGAAGTTGAGATTTGGGTCTTCTGAAGTGCTGATCTCACTGAAATAAGCATTTCAGTGAAACCAGCATTAAAAGTTGAGTCATTTGTTGAAGTTGAGATTATGGTCTTCTGAAGTGCTGATCTCACTGAAATAAGCATTTCAGTGAAATTTGCATCATCAGGTGAGTCGTTAGGTGATGTTGAGATTTTGCTCTTCTGAAATGCTTCTCTCAGTGAAATAAGCATTTCATTGAAACCAACTTCAAAATTTGTGTCGATCGGTGAAGTTGAGATTTGTGTCTTCTGATGTGCTGATCTCACTGAAATAAGCCTTTCAGTGAAACTAGCATCTACAGTTGAGACGTTAGGCGAAGTTGAGATTTTGGTCTTCCGATGTGCTTATCTCTCTCAAATAAGCATTTCAGTAAAACCAGCATTCAACGTTGAGTCATTTGGTGATGTTGAGAATTTCTTCTTCTGAAGAGCTTATCTCACTGAAATAAGCATTCATATAAACTAGCATCAAGAGTTCAGTCGTCAGGTGAAATTGAGATTTTGATCTTCTGAAGTGCTTATCACACTGAAATAAGCATTTCAGTGAAACTAACTTCAAAATTTGTGTCGATCGGTGAAATTGAGATTTGTGTCTTCTGATGTGCTGATCTCACCGAAATAAGCCTTTCAGTGAAACTAGCATCTACAGTTGAGAGGTTAGGCGAAGTTAAGATTTTGGTCTTCCGATGTGCTTATCTCTCTCAAATAAGCATTTCAGTAAAACCAGCATTCAACGTTGAGTCATTTGTTGATTGTGAGAATTTCTTCTTCTGAAGAGCTTAGCTCACTGAAATAAGCATTCACGTAAACCAGCATCAAAAGATGAGTCGTTAGGTGAAATTGAGATTTTGATCTTCTGAAGTGCTTATCACACTGAAACAAGCATTTCAGTGAAACCAGCATTAAAAGTTGAGTCATTTGTTGAAGTTGAGATTTTGTCTTCTGAAGTGTTGATCTCACTGAAGTAAGCATTTCAGTGAAACTGGCATCTACGGTTGAGACGTTAAGTGAAGTTGAGATTTTGATCTTCTGATGTGCTTATCTGACTCAAATAAGCATTACAGTAAAACCAGCATTCAAAGTTGAATCATTTGGTGATTGTGAGAATTTCTTCATCTGAAGAGCTTATCTCACTGAAATAAGCATTCACGTAAACCAGCATCAAGAGTTGAGTCGTTAGGTGAAATTGAGATTTTGATCTTCTGAAGTGCTTATCACACTGAAATAAGCATTTCAGTGAAACCAGCATTAAAAGTTCAGTAATTTGTTGATGTTGAGATTTTGGTCTTCTGAGGTGCATATCTCACAGAAATAACCATTTCAGTGAAACCTGCATCAGCAGTTGAGTCGTTAGCTGAAATTGAGATTTTCATCTTCTGAAGTGCTTAAAACACTGAAATAAGCATTTCAGTGAAACCAGCATTAAAAGTTGAGTCATTTGTTGAAGTTGAGATTTTGGTCTTCTGAAGTGCTGATCTCCCTGAAATAAGCATTTCAGTTAAACTAGCATCTACAGTTGAGACGTGAGGTGAAGTTGAGATTTGGGTCTAATGAAGTGCTTATCTCACTGAAATAAGCATTCACGTAAACCAGCATCAAGAGTTGAGTCGTCAGGTGAAATTGAGATTTTGATCTTCCGAAGTGCTTATCACACTGAGACAAGCATTTCAGTGAAACCAGCATTAAAAGTTGTGTCATTTATTGAAGTTAAGATTTTGTCTTCTGAAGTGTTGATCTCACTGAAGTAAGCATTTCAGTGAAACTAGCATCTACAGTTGAGACGTTAAGTGAAGTTGAGATTTTGATCTTCTGATGTGCTTATCTCACTCAAATAAGCATTTCAGTAAAACCAGCATTCAAAGTTGAGTCATTTGGTGATTGTGAGAATTTCTTCTTCTTGAAGAGCTTATCTCACTGAAATAAGCATTCACGTAAACCAGCATCAAGAGTTGAGTCGTTAGGTGAAATTGAGATTTTGATCTTCTGAAGTGCTTATCACACTGAAATAAGCATTTCAGTGAAACCAGCATTAAAAGTTGAGTCATTTGTTGAAGTTGAGATTTTGGTCTTCTGCAGTGCTGATCTCCCTGAAATAAGCATTTCAGTTAAACTAGCATCTACAGTTGAGACTTGAGGTGAAGTTGAGATTTGGGTCTAATGAAGTGCTTATCTCACTGAAATAAGCATTCACGTAAACCAGCATCAAGAGTTGAGTCGTTAGGTGAAATTGAGATTTTGATCTTCTGAAGTGCTGATCTCACTGAAATAAGCATTTCAGTGAAACTAGCATCTACAGTTTTGACGTGAGTTGAAGTTGAGATTTTTGTCTTCTGAGGTGCATTTCTTACTGAAATAAGCATTTCAGTGAAACCAGAATTAAACGTTGAGTCATTTGTTGAAGTTGAGATTTTGGTCTTCTGAAGTGCTGATCTCACTGAAATAAGCATTTCAGTTAAACTAGCATCTACAGTTGAGACTTGAGGTGAAGTTGAGATTTGGGTCGTCTGAAGTGCTTATCTCACTGAAATAAGCATTCACGTAAACCAGCATCAAGAGTTGAGTCGTTAGGTGAAATTGAGATTTTGATCTTCTGAAGTGCTTATCACACTGAAATAAGCATTTCAGTGAAACCGGCATTAAAAGTTGAGTCATTTGTTTAAGTTGAGATTTTGGTCTTCTGAAGTGCTGATCTCACTGAAATAAGCATCTCAGTTAAACTAGCATCTACAGTTGAGACGTGAGGTGAAGTTGAGATTTGGGTCTAATGAAGTGCTTATCTCACTGAAATAAGCATTCACGTAAACCAGCATCAAGAGTTGAGTCGTTAGGTGAAATTGAGATTTTGATCTTCTGAAGTGCTTATCACACTGAAATAAGCATTTCAGTGAAACCAGCATTAAAAGTTGAGTCATTTGTTGAAGTTGAGATTATGGTCTTCTGAAGTGCTGATCTCACTGAAATAAGCATTTCAGTGAAATTTGCATCAGCAGGTGAGTCGTTAGGTGATGTTGAGATTTGGCTCTTCTGAAATGCTTCTCTCAGTGAAATAAGCATTTCAGTGAAACCAACTTCAAAATTTGTGTCGATTGGTGAAGTTGAGATTAGGGTCTTCTGAAGTGCTGATCTCACTGAAATAAACATTTCAGTGAAACTGGCATCTACAGTTTTGACGTGAGGTGAAGTTGAGATTTTGGTCTTCTGAGGTGCATATCTGACTGAAATAAGCATTTCAGTGAAACCTGCATCAGCAGTTGATTCGTTAGCTGAAATTGAGATTTTGATCTTCCGAAGTGCTTATAACACTGAAATAAGCATTTCAGTGAAACCAGCATTAAAAGTTGAGTAATTTGTTGATGTTGCGATTTTGGTCTTCTGAGGTGCATATCTCACTGAAATAACCATTTCAGTGAAACCTGCATCAGCAGTTGAGTCTTAGGCTGAAATTGAGATTTTGATCTTCTGAAGTGCTTAAAACACTGAAATAAGCATTTCAGTGAAACCAGCATTAAAAGTTGAGTCATTTGTTGAAGTTGAGATTATGGTCTTCTGAAGTGCTGATCTCACTGAAATAAGCATTTCAGTGAAACTTGCATCAACAGGTGAGTCGTTAGGTGATGTTGAGATTTTGCTCTTCTGAAATGCTTCTCTCAGTGAAATAAGCATTTCAGTGAAACCAACTTCAAAATTTGTGTCGATTGGTGAAGTTGAGATTTGGGTCTTCTGAAGTGCTGATCTCACTGAAATAAGCATTTCAGTGAAACTAGCATCTACAGTTTTGACGTGAGTTGAAGTTGAGATTTTTGTCTTCTGAGGTGCATTTCTTACTGAAATAAGCATTTCAGTGAAACCAGCATTAAAAGTTGAGTCATTTGTTGAAGTTGAGATTTTGGTCTTCTGAGGTGCATATCTCACAGAAATAACCATTTCAGTGAAACCTGCATCAGCAGTTGAGTCGTTAGCTGAAATTGAGATTTTCATCTTCTGAAGTGCTTAAAACACTGAAATAAGCATTTCAGTGAAACCAGCATTAAAAGTTGAGTCATTTGTTGAAGTTCAGATTTTGGTCTTCTGAAGTGCTGATCTCCCTGAAATAAGCATTTCAGTTAAACTAGCATCTACAGTTGAGACGTGAGGTGTAGTTGAGATTTGGGTCTAATGAAGTGCTTATCTCACTGAAATAAGCATTCACGTAAACCAGCATCAAGAGTTGAGTCGTTAGGTGAAATTGAGATTTTGATCTTCCGAAGTGCTTATCACACTGAAATAAGCATTTCAGTGAAACCAACTTCAAAATTTGTGTCGATCGGTGAAGTTGAGATTTGTGTCTTCTGATGTGCTGATCTCACTGAAATAAGCCTTTCAGTGAAACTAGCATCTACAGTTGAGAGGTTAGGCGAAGTTAAGATTTTGGTCTTCCGATGTGCTTATCTCTCTCAAATAAGCATTTCAGTAAAACCAGCATTCAACGTTGAGTCATTTGTTGATTGTGAGAATTTCTTCTTCTGAAGAGCTTAGCTCACTGAAATAAGCATTCACGTAAACCAGCATCAAAAGATGAGTCGTTAGGTGAAATTGAGATTTTGATCTTCTGAAGTGCTTATCACACTGAAACAAGCATTTCAGTGAAACCAGCATTAAAAGTTGAGTCATTTGTTGAAGTTGAGATTTTGTGTTCTGAAGTGTTGATCTCACTGAAGTAAGCATTTCAGTGAAACTGGCATCTACGGTTGAGACGTTAAGTGAAGTTGAGATTTTGATCTTCTGATGTGCTTATCTGACTCAAATAAGCATTACAGTAAAACCAGCATTCAAAGTTGAATCATTTGGTGATTGTGAGAATTTCTTCATCTGAAGAGCTTATCTCACTGAAATAAGCATTCACGTAAACCAGCATCAAGAGTTGAGTCGTTAGGTGAAATTGAGATTTTGATCTTCTGAAGTGCTTATCACACTGAAATAAGCATTTCAGTGAAACCAGCATTAAAAGTTCAGTAATTTGTTGATGTTGAGATTTTGGTCTTCTGAGGTGCATATCTCACAGAAATAACCATTTCAGTGAAACCTGCATCAGCAGTTGAGTCGTTAGCTGAAATTGAGATTTTCATCTTCTGAAGTGCTTAAAACACTGAAATAAGCATTTCAGTGAAACCAGCATTAAAAGTTGAGTCATTTGTTGAAGTTGAGATTTTGGTCTTCTGAAGTGCTGATCTCCCTGAAATAAGCATTTCAGTTAAACTAGCATCTACAGTTGAGACGTGAGGTGAAGTTGAGATTTGGGTCTAATGAAGTGCTTATCTCACTGAAATAAGCATTCACGTAAACCAGCATCAAGAGTTGAGTCGTCAGGTGAAATTGAGATTTTGATCTTCCGAAGTGCTTATCACACTGAGACAAGCATTTCAGTGAAACCAGCATTAAAAGTTGAGTCATTTATTGAAGTTAAGATTTTGTCTTCTGAAGTGTTGATCTCACTGAAGTAAGCATTTCAGTGAAACTAGCATCTACAGTTGAGACGTTAAGTGAAGTTGAGATTTTGATCTTCTGATGTGCTTATCTCACTCAAATAAGCATTTCAGTAAAACCAGCATTCAAAGTTGAGTCATTTGGTGATTGTGAGAATTTCTTCTTCTTGAAGAGCTTATCTCACTGAAATAAGCATTCACGTAAACCAGCATCAAGAGTTGAGTCGTTAGGTGAAATTGAGATTTTGATCTTCTGAAGTGCTTATCACACTGAAATAAGCATTTCAGTGAAACCAGCATTAAAAGTTGAGTCATTTGTTGAAGTTGAGATTTTGGTCTTCTGCAGTGCTGATCTCCCTGAAATAAGCATTTCAGTTAAACTAGCATCTACAGTTGAGACTTGAGGTGAAGTTGAGATTTGGGTCTAATGAAGTGCTTATCTCACTGAAATAAGCATTCACGTAAACCAGCATCAAGAGTTGAGTCGTTAGGTGAAATTGAGATTTTGATCTTCTGAAGTGCTGATCTCACTGAAATAAGCATTTCAGTGAAACTAGCATCTACAGTTTTGACGTGAGTTGAAGTTGAGATTTTTGTCTTCTGAGGTGCATTTCTTACTGAAATAAGCATTTCAGTGAAACTTGCATTAAAAGTTGAGTCATTTGTTGAAGTTGAGATTTTGGTATTCTGAAGTGCTGATCTCACTGAAATAAGCATTTCAGTTAAACTAGCATCTACATTTGAGACTTGAGGTGAAGTTGAGATTTGGGTCGTCTGAAGTGCTTATCTCACTGAAATAAGCATTCACGTAAACCAGCATCAAGAGTTGAGTCGTTAGGTGAAATTGAGATTTTGATCTTCTGAAGTGCTTATCACACTGAATTAAGCATTTCAGTGAAACCGGCATTAAAAGTTGAGTCATTTGTTGAAGTTGAGATTTTGGTCTTCTGAAGTGCTGATCTCACTGAAATAAGCATTTCAGTTAAACTAGCATCTACAGTTGAGACGTGAGGTGAAGTTGAGATTTGGGTCTAATGAAGTGCTTATCTCACTGAAATAAGCATTCACGTAAACCAGCATCAAGAGTTGAGTCGTTAGGTGAAATTGAGATTTTGATCTTCTGAAGTGCTTACCACACTGAAATAAGCATTTCAGTGAAACCAGCATTAAAAGTTGAGTCATTTGTTGAAGTTGAGATTATGGTCTTCTGAAGTGCTGATCTCACTGAAATAAGCATTTCAGTGAAATTTGCATCAGCAGGTGAGTCGTTAGGTGATGTTGAGATTTTGCTCTTCTGAAATGCTTCTCTCAGTGAAATAAGCATTTCAGTGAAACCAACTTCAAAATTTGTGTCGATTGGTGAAGTTGAGATTAGGGTCTTCTGAAGTGCTGATCTCACTGAAATAAACATTTCAGTGAAACTGGCATCTACAGTTTTGACGTGAGGTGAAGTTGAGATTTTGGTCTTCTGAGGTGCATATCTTACTGAAATAAGCATTTCAGTGAAACCTGCATCAGCAGTTGATTCGTTAGCTGAAATTGAGATTTTGATCTTCCGAAGTGCTTATAACACTGAAATAAGCATTTCAGTGAAACCAGCATTAAAAGTTGAGTAATTTGTTGATGTTGCGATTTTGGTCTTCTGAGGTGCATATCTCACTGAAATAACCATTTCAGTGAAACCTGCATCAGCAGTTGAGTCTTAGGCTGAAATTGAGATTTTGATCTTCTGAAGTGCTTAAAACACTGAAATAAGCATTTCAGTGAAACCAGCATTAAAAGTTGAGTCATTTGTTGAAGTTGAGATTATGGTCTTCTGAAGTGCTGATCTCACTGAAATAAGCATTTCAGTGAAACTTGCATCAACAGGTGAGTCGTTAGGTGATGTTGAGATTTTGCTCTTCTGAAATGCTTCTCTCAGTGAAATAAGCATTTCAGTGAAACCAACTTCAAAATTTGTGTCGATTGGTGAAGTTGAGATTTGGGTCTTCTGAAGTGCTGATCTCACTGAAATAAGCATTTCAGTGAAACTAGCATCTACAGTTTTGACGTGAGTTGAAGTTGAGATTTTTGTCTTCTGAGGTGCATTTCTTACTGAAATAAGCATTTCAGTGAAACCAGCATTAAAAGTTGAGTCATTTGTTGAAGTTGAGATTTTGGTCTTCTGAGGTGCATATCTCACAGAAATAACCATTTCAGTGAAACCTGCATCAGCAGTTGAGTCGTTAGCTGAAATTGAGATTTTCATCTTCTGAAGTGCTTAAAACACTGAAATAAGCATTTCAGTGAAACCAGCATTAAAAGTTGAGTCATTTGTTGAAGTTGAGATTTTGGTCTTCTGAAGTGCTGATCTCCCTGAAATAAGCATTTCAGTTAAACTAGCATCTACAGTTGAGACGTGAGGTGTAGTTGAGATTTGGGTCTAATGAAGTGCTTATCTCACTGAAATAAGCATTCACGTAAACCAGCATCAAGAGTTGAGTCGTTAGGTGAAATTGAGATTTTGATCTTCCGAAGTGCTTATCACACTGAGACAAGCATTTCAGTGAAACCAGCATTAAAAGTTGAGTCATTTGTTGAAGTTAAGATTTTGTCTTCTGAAGTGTTGATCTCACTGAAGTAAGCATTTCAGTGAAACTAGCATCTACAGTTGAGACGTTAAGTGAAGTTGAGATTTTGATCTTCTGATGAGTTTATCTCACTCAAATAAGCATTTAAGTAAAACCAGCATTCAAAGTTGAGTCATTTGGTGATTGTGAGAATTTCTTCTTCTGAAGAGCTAATCTCACTGAAATAAGCATTCACGTAAACCAGCATCAAGAGTTGAGTCGTTAGGTGAAATTGAGATTTTGATCTTCTGAAGTGCTTATCACACTGAAATAAGCATTTCAGTGAAACCAGCATTAAAAGTTGAGTCATTTGTTGAAGTTGAGATTTTGGTCTTCTGCAGTGCTGATCTCCCTGAAATAAGCATTTCAGTTAAATTAGCATCTACAGTTGAGACTTGAGGTGAAGTTGAGATTTGGGTCTAATGAAGTGCTTATCTCACTGAAATAAGCTTTCACGTAAACCAGCATCAAGAGTTGAGTCGTTAGGTGAAATTGAGATTTTGATCTTCTGAAGTGCTGATCTCACTGAAATAAGCATTTCAGTGAAACTAGCATCTACAGTTTTGACGTGAGTTGAAGTTGAGATTTTTGTCTTCTGAGGTGCATTTCTTACTGAAATAAGCATTTCAGTGAAACCAGCATCAACAGTCGAGTCTTTAGCTGAAATTGAGATTTTGATCTTCTGAAGTGCTTAAAACACTGAAATAAGCATTTCAGTGAAACCAGCATTAAAAGATGAGTCATTTGTTGAAGTTGAGATTATGGTCTTCTGAAGTGCTGATCTCACTGAAATATGCATTGCAGTGAAATTTGCATCAGCAGGTGAGTCGTTAGGTGATGTTGAGATTTTGCTCTTCTGAAATGCTTCTCTCAGTGAAATAAGCATTTCAGTGAAACCAACTTCAAAATTTGTGTCGATCGGTGAAGTTGAGATTTGTGTCTTCTGATGTGCTGATCTCACTGAAATAAGCCTTTCAGTGAAACTAGCATCTACAGTTGAGTCGTTTTGCGAAGTTGAGATTTTGGTCTTCCGATGTGCTTATCTCTCTCAAATAAGCATTTCAGTAAAACCAGCATTCAACGTTGAGTCATTTGTTGATTGTGAGAATTTCTTCTTCTGAAGAGCTTAGCTCACTGAAATAAGCATTCACGTAAACCAGCATCAAGAGATGAGTCGTTAGGTGAAATTGAGATTTTGATCTTCTGAAGTGCTTATCACACTGAAATAAGCATTTCAGTGAAACCAGCATTAAAAGTTGAGTCATTTGTTGTTGTTGAGATTTTGGTCTTCTGAGGTGCATATCTCACTGAAATAAGCATTTCTGTGAAACTTGCATCGGCAGATGAGTCGTTAGGTGATGTTGAGATTTTGCTCTTCTATAATGCTTCTCTCAATGAAATAAGCATTTCGATGAAACCAACTTCAAAATTTGTGTCGATTGGTGAAGTTGAGATTAGGGTCTTCTGAAGTGCTGATCTCACTGAAATAAACATTTCAGTGAAACTGGCATCTACAGTTTTGACGTGAGCTGAAGTTGAGATTTTGGTCTTCTGAGGTGCATATCTTACTGAAATAAGCATTTCAGTGAAACCTGCATCAGCAGTTGAGTCGATAGCTGAAATTGAGATTTTGATCTTCCGAAGTGCTTATAACACTGAAGTAAGCATTTCAGTGAAACCAGCATTAAAAGTTGAGTAATTTGTTGATGTTGCGATTTTGGTCTTCTGAGGTGCATATCTCACTGAAATAACCATTTCAGTGAAACCTGCATCAGCAGTTGAGTCTTTAGCTGAAATTGAGATTTTGATCTTCTGAAGTGCTTAAAACACTGAAATAAGCATTTCAGTGAAACCAGCATTAAAAGTTGAGTCATTTGTTGAAGTTGAGATTATGGTCTTCTGAAGTGCTGATCTCACTGAAATAAGCATTTCTTTGAAACTTGCATCAACAGGTGAGTCGTCAGGTGATGTTGAGATTTTGCTCTTCAGAAATGCTTCTCTCAGTGAAATAAGCATTTCAGTGAAACCAACTTCAAAATTTGTGTCGATTGGTGAAGTTGAGATTTAGGTCTTCGGAAGTGCTGATCTCACTGAAATAAGCATTTCAGTGAAACTAGCATCTACAGTTTTGACGTGAGTTGAAGTTGAGATTTTTGTCTTCTGAGGTGCATTTCTTACTGAAATAAGCATTTCAGTGAAACCAGCATTAAAAGTTGAGTCATTTGTTAAAGTTGAGATTTTGGTCTTCTGAAGTGCTGATCTCCCTGAAATAAGCATTTCAGTTAAACTGGCATCTACAGTTGAGACATGAGGTGAAGTTGAGATTTGGGTCGTCTGAAGTGCTTATCTCACTGAAATAAGCATTCACGTAAACCAGCATCAAGAGTCGAGTCGTTAGGTGAAATTGAGATTTTGATCTTCTGAAGTGCTTATCACACTGAAATAAGCATTTCAGTGAAACCAGCATTAAAAGTTGAGTCATTTGTTGAAGTTGAGATTATGGTCTTCTGATGTGCTGATCTCACTGAAATAAGCCTTTCAGTGAAACTAGCATCTACAGTTGAGACGTTAGGCGAAGTTGAGATTTTGGTCTTCCGATGTGCTTATCTCTCTCAAATAAGCATTTCAGTAAAACCAGCATTCAACGTTGAGTCATTTGGTGATGTTGAGAATTTCTTCTTCTGAAGAGCTTATCTCACTGAAATAAGCATTCATATAAACTAGCATCAAGAGTTCAGTCGTCAGGGGAAATTGAGATTTTGATCTTCTCAAGTGCTTATCACACTGAAATAAGCATTTCAGTGAAACCAGCATTAAAAGTTGAGTCATTTGTTGTTGTTGAGATTTTGGTCTTCTGAGGTGCATATCTCACTGAAATAAGCATTTCTGTGAAACTTGCATTAGCAGATGAGTCGTTAGGTGATGTTGAGATTTTGCTCTTCTATAATGCTTCTCTCAATGAAATAAGCATTTCGATGAAACCAACTCCAAAATTTGTGTCGATTGGTGAAGTTGAGATTTGGGTCTTCTGAAGTGCTGATCTCACTGAAATAAACATTTCAGTGAAACTGGCATCTACAGTTTTGACGTGAGGTGAAGTTGAGATTTTGGTCTTCTGAGGTGCATATCTTACTGAAATAAGCATTTCAGTGAAACCTGCATCAGCAGTTGAGTGGTTAGGTGAAATTGAGATTTTGATCTTCCGAAGTGCTTATAACACTGAAATAAGCATTTCAGTGAAACCAGCATTAAAAGTTGAGTAATTTGTTGATGTTGCGATTTTTGTCTTCTGAGGTGCATATCTCACTGAAATAACCATTTCAGTGAAACCTGCATCAGCAGTTGAGTCTTTAGCTGAAATTGAGATTTTGATCTTCTGAAGTGCTTAAAACACTGAAATAAGCATTTCAGTGAAACCAGCATAAAAAGTTGAGTCATTTGTTGAAGTTGAGATTATGGTCTTCTGAAGTGCTGATCTCACTGAAATAAGCATTTCAGTGAAACTTGCATCAACAGGTGAGTCGTTAGGTGATGTTGAGATTTTGCTCTTCTGAAATGCTTCTCTCAGTGAAATAAGCATTTCAGTGAAACCAACTTCAAAATTTCTGTCGGTCGGTGAAGTTGAGATTTCTGTCTTCTGATGTGCTGATCTCACTGAAATACGCCTTTCAGTGAAACTAGCATCTACAGTTGAGACGTTAGGCGAAGTTGAGATTTTGGTCTTCCGATGTGCTTATCTCTCTCAAATAAGTATTTCAGTAAAACCAGCATTCAACGTTGAGGCAATTGGTGATGTTGAGAATTTCTTTTTCTGAAGAGCTTATCTCACTGAAATCAGCATTCATATAAACTAGCATCAAGAGTTCAGTCCTCAGGTGAAATTGAGATTTTGATCTTCTGAAGTGCTTATCACACTGAAATAAGCATTTCAGTGAAACTAGCATCTACAGTTTTGACGTGAGTTGAAGTTGAGATTTTTGTCTTCTGAGGTGCATTTCTTACTGAAACAAGCATTTCAGTGAAACCAGCAATTAAAAGTTGAGTCATTTGTTGAAGTTGAGATTTTGGTCTTCTGAAGTGCTGATCTCCCTGAAATAAGCATTTCAGTTAAACTAGCATCTACAGTTGAGACTTGAGGTGAAGTTGAGATTTGGGTCGTCTGAAGTGCTTATCTCACTGAAATAAGCATTCACGTAAACCAGCATCAAGAGTTGAGTCGTTAGGTGAAATTGAGATTTTGATCTTCTGAAGTGCTTATCACACTGAAATAAGCATTTCAGTGAAACCAGCATTAAAAGTTGAGTCATTTGTTGAAGTTGAGATTTTGGTCTTCTGCAGTGCTGATCTCCCTGAAATAAGCATTTCAGTTAATCTAGCATCTACAGTTGAGACTTGAGGTGAAGTTGAGATTTGGGTCTAATGAAGTGCTTATCTCACTGAAATAAGCATTCACGTAAACGAGCATAGAGAGTTGAGTCGTTAGGTGAAATTGAGATTTTGATCTTCTGAAGTGCTTATCACACTGAAATAAGCATTTCAGTGAAACCAGCATTAAAAGTTGAGTCATTTGTTGAAGTTGAGATTATGGTCTTCTGAACTGCTGATCTCACTGAAATAAGCATATCAGTGAAATTTGCATCAGCAGGTGAGTCGTTAGGTGATGTTGAGATTTTGCTCTTCTGAAATGCTTCTCTCAGTGAAATAAGCATTTCAGTGAAACCAACTTCAAAATTTGTGTCGATCGGTGAAGTTGAGATTTGTGTCTTCTGATGTGCTGATCTCACTGAAATAAGCCTTTCAGTGAAACTAGCATCTACAGTTGAGACGTTGGGCGAAGTTGAGATTTTGGTCTTCCGATGTGCTTATCTCTCTCAAATAAGCATTTCAGTAAAACCAGCATTCAACGTTGAGTCATTTGGTGATGTTGAGAATTTCTTCTTCTGAAGAGCTTATCTCACTGAAATAAGCATTCATATAAACTAGCATCAAGAGTTCAGTCGTCAGGTGAAATTGAGATTTTGATCTTCTCAAGTGCTTATCACACTGAAATAAGCATTTCAGTGAAACCAGCATTAAAAGTTGAGTCATTTGTTGTTGTTGAGATTTTGGTCTTCTGAGGTGCATATCTCACTGAAATAAGCATTTCTGTGAAACTTGCATCAGCAGATGAGTCGTTAGGTGATGTTGAGATTTTGCTCTTCTATAATGCTTCTCTCAATGAAATAAGCATTTCGATGAAACCAACTTCAAAATTTGTGTCGATTGGTGAAGTTGAGATTTGGGTCTTCTGAAGTGCTGATCTCACTGAAATAAACATTTCAGTGAAACTGGAATCTACAGTTTTGACGTGAGGTGAAGTTGAGATTTTGGTCTTCTGAGGTGCATATCTTACTGAAATAAGCATTTCAGTGAAACCTGCATCAGCAGTTGAGTCGTTAGCTGAAATTGAGATTTTGATCTTCCGAAGTGCTTATAACACTGAAATAAGCATTTCAGTGAAACCAGCATTAAAAGTTGAGTAATTTGTTGATGTTGCGATTTTGGTCTTCTGAGGTGCATATCTCACTGAAATAACCATTTCAGTGAAACCTGCATCAGCAGTTGAGTCTTTAGCTGAAATTGAGATTTTGATCTTCTGAAGTGCTTATCACACTGAAATAAGCATTTCAGTGAAACCAGCATTAAAAGTTGAGTCATTTGTTGAAGTTGAGATTATGGTCTTCTGATGTGCTGATCTCACTGAAATAAGCCTTTCAGTGAAACTAGCATCTACAGTTGAGACGTTAGGCGAAGTTGAGATTTTGGTCTTCCGATGTGCTTATCTCTCTCAAATAAGCATTTCAGTAAAACCAGCATTCAACGTTGAGTCATTTGGTGATGTTGAGAATTTCTTCTTCTGAAGAGCTTATCTCACTGAAATAAGCATTCATATAAACTAGCATCAAGAGTTCAGTCGTCAGGGGAAATTGAGATTTTGATCTTCTCAAGTGCTTATCACACTGAAATAAGCATTTCAGTGAAACCAGCATTAAAAGTTGAGTCATTTGTTGTTGTTGAGATTTTGGTCTTCTGAGGTGCATATCTCACTGAAATAAGCATTTCTGTGAAACTTGCATCAGCAGATGAGTCGTTAGGTGATGTTGAGATTTTGCTCTTCTATAATGCTTCTCTCAATGAAATAAGCATTTCGATGAAACCAACTCCAAAATTTGTGTCGATTGGTGAAGTTGAGATTTGGGTCTTCTGAAGTGCTGATCTCACTGAAATAAACATTTCAGTGAAACTGGCATCTACAGTTTTGACGTGAGGTGAAGTTGAGATTTTGGTCTTCTGAGGTGCATATCTTACTGAAATAAGCATTTCAGTGAAACCTGCATCAGCAGTTGAGTGGTTAGGTGAAATTGAGATTTTGATCTTCCGAAGTGCTTATAACACTGAAATAAGCATTTCAGTGAAACCAGCATTAAAAGTTGAGTAATTTGTTGATGTTGCGATTTTTGTCTTCTGAGGTGCATATCTCACTGAAATAACCATTTCAGTGAAACCTGCATCAGCAGTTGAGTCTTTAGCTGAAATTGAGATTTTGATCTTCTGAAGTGCTTAAAACACTGAAATAAGCATTTCAGTGAAACCAGCATAAAAAGTTGAGTCATTTGTTGAAGTTGAGATTATGGTCTTCTGAAGTGCTGATCTCACTGAAATAAGCATTTCAGTGAAACTTGCATCAACAGGTGAGTCGTTAGGTGATGTTGAGATTTTGCTCTTCTGAAATGCTTCTCTCAGTGAAATAAGCATTTCAGTGAAACCAACTTCAAAATTTCTGTCGGTCGGTGAAGTTGAGATTTCTGTCTTCTGATGTGCTGATCTCACTGAAATACGCCTTTCAGTGAAACTAGCATCTACAGTTGAGACGTTAGGCGAAGTTGAGATTTTGGTCTTCCGATGTGCTTATCTCTCTCAAATAAGTATTTCAGTAAAACCAGCATTCAACGTTGAGGCAATTGGTGATGTTGAGAATTTCTTTTTCTGAAGAGCTTATCTCACTGAAATCAGCATTCATATAAACTAGCATCAAGAGTTCAGTCCTCAGGTGAAATTGAGATTTTGATCTTCTGAAGTGCTTATCACACTGAAATAAGCATTTCAGTGAAACTAGCATCTACAGTTTTGACGTGAGTTGAAGTTGAGATTTTTGTCTTCTGAGGTGCATTTCTTACTGAAACAAGCATTTCAGTGAAACCAGCAATTAAAAGTTGAGTCATTTGTTGAAGTTGAGATTTTGGTCTTCTGAAGTGCTGATCTCCCTGAAATAAGCATTTCAGTTAAACTAGCATCTACAGTTGAGACTTGAGGTGAAGTTGAGATTTGGGTCGTCTGAAGTGCTTATCTCACTGAAATAAGCATTCACGTAAACCAGCATCAAGAGTTGAGTCGTTAGGTGAAATTGAGATTTTGATCTTCTGAAGTGCTTATCACACTGAAATAAGCATTTCAGTGAAACCAGCATTAAAAGTTGAGTCATTTGTTGAAGTTGAGATTTTGGTCTTCTGCAGTGCTGATCTCCCTGAAATAAGCATTTCAGTTAATCTAGCATCTACAGTTGAGACTTGAGGTGAAGTTGAGATTTGGGTCTAATGAAGTGCTTATCTCACTGAAATAAGCATTCACGTAAACGAGCATAGAGAGTTGAGTCGTTAGGTGAAATTGAGATTTTGATCTTCTGAAGTGCTTATCACACTGAAATAAGCATTTCAGTGAAACCAGCATTAAAAGTTGAGTCATTTGTTGAAGTTGAGATTATGGTCTTCTGAACTGCTGATCTCACTGAAATAAGCATATCAGTGAAATTTGCATCAGCAGGTGAGTCGTTAGGTGATGTTGAGATTTTGCTCTTCTGAAATGCTTCTCTCAGTGAAATAAGCATTTCAGTGAAACCAACTTCAAAATTTGTGTCGATCGGTGAAGTTGAGATTTGTGTCTTCTGATGTGCTGATCTCACTGAAATAAGCCTTTCAGTGAAACTAGCATCTACAGTTGAGACGTTGGGCGAAGTTGAGATTTTGGTCTTCCGATGTGCTTATCTCTCTCAAATAAGCATTTCAGTAAAACCAGCATTCAACGTTGAGTCATTTGGTGATGTTGAGAATTTCTTCTTCTGAAGAGCTTATCTCACTGAAATAAGCATTCATATAAACTAGCATCAAGAGTTCAGTCGTCAGGTGAAATTGAGATTTTGATCTTCTCAAGTGCTTATCACACTGAAATAAGCATTTCAGTGAAACCAGCATTAAAAGTTGAGTCATTTGTTGTTGTTGAGATTTTGGTCTTCTGAGGTGCATATCTCACTGAAATAAGCATTTCTGTGAAACTTGCATCAGCAGATGAGTCGTTAGGTGATGTTGAGATTTTGCTCTTCTATAATGCTTCTCTCAATGAAATAAGCATTTCGATGAAACCAACTTCAAAATTTGTGTCGATTGGTGAAGTTGAGATTTGGGTCTTCTGAAGTGCTGATCTCACTGAAATAAACATTTCAGTGAAACTGGAATCTACAGTTTTGACGTGAGGTGAAGTTGAGATTTTGGTCTTCTGAGGTGCATATCTTACTGAAATAAGCATTTCAGTGAAACCTGCATCAGCAGTTGAGTCGTTAGCTGAAATTGAGATTTTGATCTTCCGAAGTGCTTATAACACTGAAATAAGCATTTCAGTGAAACCAGCATTAAAAGTTGAGTAATTTGTTGATGTTGCGATTTTGGTCTTCTGAGGTGCATATCTCACTGAAATAACCATTTCAGTGAAACCTGCATCAGCAGTTGAGTCTTTAGCTGAAATTGAGATTTTGATCTTCTGAAGTGCTTAAAACACTGAAATAAGCATTTCAGTGAAACCAGCATTAATAGTTGAGTCATTTGTTGAAGTTGAGATTATGGTCTTCTGAAGTGCTGATCTCACTGAAATAAGCATTTCAGTGAAACTTGCATCAACAGGTGAGTCGTTAGGTGATGTTGAGATTTTGCTCTTCTGAAATGCTTCTCTCAGTGAAATAAGCATTTCAGTGAAACCAACTTCAAAATTTGTGTCGATTGGTGAAGTTGAGATTTGGGTCTTCCGAAGTGCTGATCTCACTGAAATAAGCATTTCAGTGAAACCAGCATTAAAAGTTGAGTCATTTGTTGAAGTTGAGATTATGGTCTTCTGAAGTGCTGATCTCACTGAAATAAGCATTTCAGTGAAATTTGCATCATCAGGTGAGTCGTTAGGTGATGTTGAGATTTTGCTCTTCTGAAATGCTTCTCTCAGTGAAATAAGCATTTCATTGAAACCAACTTCAAAATTTGTGTCGATCGGTGAAGTTGAGATTTGTGTCTTCTGATGTGCTGATCTCACTGAAATAAGCCTTTCAGTGAAACTAGCATCTACAGTTGAGACGTTAGGCGAAGTTGAGATTTTGGTCTTCCGATGTGCTTATCTCTCTCAAATAAGCATTTCAGTAAAACCAGCATTCAACGTTGAGTCATTTGGTGATGTTGAGAATTTCTTCTTCTGAAGAGCTTATCTCACTGAAATAAGCATTCATATAAACTAGCATCAAGAGTTCAGTCGTCAGGTGAAATTGAGATTTTGATCTTCTGAAGTGCTTATCACACTGAAATAAGCATTTCAGTGAAACTAACTTCAAAATTTGTGTCGATCGGTGAAGTTGAGATTTGTGTCTTCTGATGTGCTGATCTCACTGAAATAAGCCTTTCAGTGAAACTAGCATCTACAGTTGAGAGGTTAGGCGAAGTTAAGATTTTGGTCTTCCGATGTGCTTATCTCTCTCAAATAAGCATTACAGTAAAACCAGCATTCAACGTTGAGTCATTTGTTGATTGTGAGAATTTCTTCTTCTGAAGAGCTTAGCTCACTGAAATAAGCATTCACGTAAACCAGCATCAAAAGATGAGTCGTTAGGTGAAATTGAGATTTTGATCTTCTGAAGTGCTTATCACACTGAAACAAGCATTTCAGTGAAACCAGCATTAAAAGTTGAGTCATTTGTTGAAGTTGAGATTTTGTCTTCTGAAGTGTTGATCTCACTGAAGTAAGCATTTCAGTGAAACTGGCATCTACGGTTGAGACGTTAAGTGAAGTTGAGATTTTGATATTCTGATGTGCTTATCTGACTCAAATAAGCATTACAGTAAAACCAGCATTCAAAGTTGAATCATTTGGTGATTGTGAGAATTTCTTCATCTGAAGAGCTTATCTCACTGAAATAAGCATTCACGTAAACCAGCATCAAGAGTTGAGTCGTTAGGTGAAATTGAGATTTTGATCTTCTGAAGTGCTTATCACACTGAAATAAGCATTTCAGTGAAACCAGCATTAAAAGTTCAGTAATTTGTTGATGTTGAGATTTTGGTCTTCTGAGGTGCATATCTCACAGAAATAACCATTTCAGTGAAACCTGCATCAGCAGTTGAGTCGTTAGCTGAAATTGAGATTTTCATCTTCTGAAGTGCTTAAAACACTGAAATAAGCATTTCAGTGAAACCAACTTCAAAATTTGTGTCGATCGGTGAAGTTGAGATTTGTGTCTTCTGATGTGCTGATCTCACTGAAATAAGCCTTTCAGTGAAACTAGCATCTACAGTTGAGAGGTTAGGCGAAGTTGAGATTTTGGTCTTCCGATGTGCTTATCTCTCTCAAATAAGCATTTCAGTAAAACCAGCATTCAACGTTGAGTCATTTGTTGATTGTGAGAATTTCTTCTTCTGAAGAGCTTAGCTCACTGAAATAAGCATTCACGTAAACCAGCATCAAGAGATGAGTCGTTAGGTGAAATTGAGATTTTGATCTTCTGAAGTGCTTATCACACTGAAATAAGCATTTCAGTGAAACCAGCATTAAAAGTTGAGTCATTTGTTGAAGTTGAGATTTTGGTCTTCTGCAGTGCTGATCTCCCTGAAATAAGCATTTCAGTTAAATTAGCATCTACAGTTGAGACTTGAGGTGAAGTTGAGATTTGGGTCTAATGAAGTGCTTATCTCACTGAAATAAGCTTTCACGTAAACCAGCATCAAGAGTTGAGTCGTTAGGTGAAATTGAGATTTTGATGTTCTGAAGTGCTTATCACACTGAAATAAGCATTTCAGTGAAACCAGCATTAAAAGTTGAGTCATTTGTTGAATCTGAGATTATGTTCTTCTGAAGTGCTGATCTCACTGAAATATGCATTGCAGTGAAATTTGCATCAGCAGGTGAGTCGTTAGGTGATGTTGAGATTTTGCTCTTCTGAAATGCTTCTCTCAGTGAAATAAGCATTTCAGTGAAACCAACTTCAAAATTTGTGTCGATCGGTGAAGTTGAGATTTGTGTCTTCTGATGTGCTGATCTCACTGAAATAAGCATTTCAGTGAAACTAGCATCTACAGTTGAGACGTTTTGCGAAGTTGAGATTTTGGTCTTCCGATGTGCTTATCTCTCTCAAATAAGCATTTCAGTAAAACCAGCATTCAACGTTGAGTCATTTGGTGATGTTGAGAATTTCTACTTCTGAAGAGCTTATCTCACTGAAATAAGCATTCATATAAACTAGCATCAAGAGTTCAGTCGTCAGATGAAATTGAGATTTTGATCTTCTCAAGTGCTTTTCACACTGAAATAAGCATTTCAGTGAAACCAGCATTAAAAGTTGAGTCATTTGTTAAAGTTGAGATTTTGGTCTTCTGAAGTGCTGATCTCCCTGAAATAAGCATTTCAGTTAAACTGGCATCTACAGTTGAGACTTGAGGTGAAGTTGAGATTTGGGTCGTCTGAAGTGCTTATCTCACTGAAATAAGCATTCACGTAAACCAGCATCAAGAGTCGAGTCGTTAGGTGAAATTGAGATTTTGATCTTCTGAAGTGCTTATCACACTGAAATAAGCATTTCAGTGAAACCAGCATTAAAAGTTGAGTCATTTGTTGAAGTTGAGATTATGGTCTTCTGATGTGCTGATCTCACTGAAATAAGCCTTTCAGTGAAACTAGCATCTACAGTTGAGACGTTAGGCGAAGTTGAGATTTTGGTCTTCCGATGTGCTTATCTCTCTCAAATAAGCATTTCAGTAAAACCAGCATTCAACGTTGAGTCATTTGGTGATGTTGAGAATTTCTTCTTCTGAAGAGCTTATCTCACTGAAATAAGCATTCATATAAACTAGCATCAAGAGTTCAGTCGTCAGGGGAAATTGAGATTTTGATCTTCTCAAGTGCTTATCACACTGAAATAAGCATTTCAGTGAAACCAGCATTAAAAGTTGAGTCATTTGTTGTTGTTGAGATTTTGGTCTTCTGAGGTGCATATCTCACTGAAATAAGCATTTCTGTGAAACTTGCATCAGCAGATGAGTCGTTAGGTGATGTTGAGATTTTGCTCTTCTATAATGCTTCTCTCAATGAAATAAGCATTTCGATGAAACCAACTCCAAAATTTGTGTCGATTGGTGAAGTTGAGATTTGGGACTTCTGAAGTGCTGATCTCACTGAAATAAACATTTCAGTGAAACTGGCATCTACAGTTTTGACGTGAGGTGAAGTTGAGATTTTGGTCTTCTGAGGTGCATATCTTACTGAAATAAGCATTTCAGTGAAACCTGCATCAGCAGTTGAGTGGTTAGCTGAAATTGAGATTTTGATCTTCCGAAGTGCTTATAACACTGAAATAAGCATTTCAGTGAAACCAGCATTAAAAGTTGAGTAATTTGTTGATGTTGCGATTTTTGTCTTCTGAGGTGCATATCTCACTGAAATAACCATTTCAGTGAAACCTGCATCAGCAGTTGAGTCTTTAGCTGAAATTGAGATTTTGATCTTCTGAAGTGCTTAAAACACTGAAATAAGCATTTCAGTGAAACCAGCATAAAAAGTTGAGTCATTTGTTGAAGTTGAGATTATGGTCTTCTGAAGTGCTGATCTCACTGAAATAAGCATTTCAGTGAAACTTGCATCAACAGGTGAGTCGTTAGGTGATGTTGAGATTTTGCTCTTCTGAAATGCTTCTCTCAGTGAAATAAGCATTTCAGTGAAACCAACTTCAAAATTTCTGTCGGTCGGTGAAGTTGAGATTTGTGTCTTCTGATGTGCTGATCTCACTGAAATACGCCTTTCAGTGAAACTAGCATCTACAGTTGAGACGTTAGGCGAAGTTGAGATTTTGGTCTTCCGATGTGCTTATCTCTCTCAAATAAGTATTTCAGTAAAACCAGCATTCAACGTTGAGGCAATTGGTGATGTTGAGAATTTCTTTTTCTGAAGAGCTTATCTCACTGAAATCAGCATTCATATAAACTAGCATCAAGAGTTCAGTCCTCAGGTGAAATTGAGATTTTGATCTTCTGAAGTGCTTATCACACTGAAATAAGCATTTCAGTGAAACTAGCATCTACAGTTTTGACGTGAGTTGAAGTTGAGATTTTTGTCTTCTGAGGTGCATTTCTTACTGAAATAAGCATTTCAGTGAAACCAGCAATTAAAAGTTGAGTCATTTGTTGAAGTTGAGATTTTGGTCTTCTGAAGTGCTGATCTCCCTGAAATAAGCATTTCAGTTAAACTAGCATCTACAGTTGAGACTTGAGGTGAAGTTGAGATTTGGGTCGTCTGAAGTGCTTATCTCACTGAAATAAGCATTCACGTAAACCAGCATCAAGAGTTGAGTCGTCAGGTGAAATTGAGATTTTGATCTTCTGAAGTGCTTATCACACTGAAATAAGCATTTCAGTGAAACCAGCATTAAAAGTTGAGTCATTTGTTGAAGTTGAGATTTTGGTCTTCTGCAGTGCTGATCTCCCTGAAATAAGCATTTCAGTTAATCTAGCATCTACAGTTGAGACTTGAGGTGAAGTTGAGATTTGGGTCTAATGAAGTGCTTATCTCACTGAAATAAGCATTCACGTAAACCAGCATCAAGAGTTGAGTCGTTAGGTGAAATTGAGATTTTGATCTTCTGAAGTGCTTATCACACTGAAATAAGCATTTCAGTGAAACCAGCATTAAAAGTTGAGTCATTTGTTGAAGTTGAGATTATGGTCTTCTGAACTGCTGATCTCACTGAAATAAGCATATCAGTGAAATTTGCATCAGCAGGTGAGTCGTTAGGTGATGTTGAGATTTTGCTCTTCTGAAATGCTTCTCTCAGTGAAATAAGCATTTCAGTGAAACCAACTTCAAAATTTGTGTCGATCGGTGAAGTTGAGATTTGTGTCTTCTGATGTGCTGATCTCACTGAAATAAGCCTTTCAGTGAAACTAGCATCTACAGTTGAGACGTTAGGCGAAGTTGAGATTTTGGTCTTCCGATGTGCTTATCTCTCTCAAATAAGCATTTCAGTAAAACCAGCATTCAACGTTGAGTCATTTGGTGATGTTGAGAATTTCTTCTTCTGAAGAGCTTATCTCACTGAAATAAGCATTCATATAAACTAGCATCAAGAGTTCAGTCGTCAGGTGAAATTGAGATTTTGATCTTCTCAAGTGCTTATCACACTGAAATAAGCATTTCAGTGAAACCAGCATTTAAAGTTGAGTCATTTGTTGTTGTTGAGATTTTGGTCTTCTGAGGTGCATATCTCACTGAAATAAGCATTTCTGTGAAACTTGCATCAGCAGATGAGTCGTTAGGTGATGTTGAGATTTTGCTCTTCTATCATGCTTCTCTCAATGAAATAAGCATTTCGATGAAACCAACTTCAAAATTTGTGTCGATTGGTGAAGTTGAGATTTGGGTCTTCTGAAGTGCTGATCTCACTGAAATAAACATTTCAGTGAAACTGGAATCTACAGTTTTGACGTGAGGTGAAGTTGAGATTTTGGTCTTCTGAGGTGCATATCTTACTGAAATAAGCATTTCAGTGAAACCTGCATCAGCAGTTGGGTCGTTAGCTGAAATTGAGATTTTGATCTTCCGAAGTGCTTATAACACTGAAATAAGCATTTCAGTGAAACCAGCATTAAAAGTTGAGTAATTTGTTGATGTTGCGATTTTGGTCTTCTGAGGTGCATATCTCACTGAAATAACCATTTCAGTGAAACCTGCATCAGCAGTTGAGTCTTTAGCTGAAATTGAGATTTTGATCTTCTGAAGTGCTTAAAACACTGAAATAAGCATTTCAGTGAAACCCGCATTAAAAGTTGAGTCATTTGTTGAAGTTGAGATTATGGTCTTCTGAAGTGCTGATCTCACTGAAATAAGCATTTCAGTGAAACTTGCATCAACAGGTGAGTCGTTAGGTGATGTTGAGATTTTGCTCTTCTGAAATGCTTCTCTCAGTGAAATAAGCATTTCAGTGAAACCAACTTCAAAATTTGTGTCGATTGGTGAAGTTGAGATTTGGGTCTTCTGAAGTGCTGATCTCACTGAAATAAGCATTTCAGTGAAACCAGCATTAAAAGTTGAGTCATTTGTTGAAGTTGAGATTATGGTCTTCTGAAGTGCTGATCTCACTGAAATAAGCATTTCAGTGAAATTTGCATCATCAGGTGAGTCGTTAGGTGATGTTGAGATTTTGCTCTTCTGAAATGCTTCTCTCAGTGAAATAAGCATTTCATTGAAACCAACTTCAAAATTTGTGTCGATCGGTGAAGTTGAGATTTGTGTCTTCTGATGTGCTGATCTCACTGAAATAAGCCTTTCAGTGAAACTAGCATCTACAGTTGAGACGTTAGGCGAAGTTGAGATTTTGGTCTTCCGATGTGCTTATCTCTCTCAAATAAGCATTTCAGTAAAACCAGCATTCAACGTTGAGTCATTTGGTGATGTTGAGAATTTCTTCTTCTGAAGAGCTTATCTCACTGAAATAAGCATTCATATAAACTAGCATCAAGAGTTCAGTCGTCAGGTGAAATTGAGATTTTGATCTTCTGAAGTGCTTATCACACTGAAATAAGCATTTCAGTGAAACTAACTTCAAAATTTGTGTCGATCGGTGAAGTTGAGATTTGTGTCTTCTGATGTGCTGATCTCACTGAAATAAGCCTTTCAGTGAAACTAGCATCTACAGTTGAGAGGTTAGGCGAAGTTAAGATTTTGGTCTTCCGATGTGCTTATCTCTCTCAAATAAGCATTACAGTAAAACCAGCATTCAACGTTGAGTCATTTGTTGATTGTGAGAATTTCTTCTTCTGAAGAGCTTAGCTCACTGAAATAAGCATTCACGTAAACCAGCATCAAAAGATGAGTCGTTAGGTGAAATTGAGATTTTGATCTTCTGAAGTGCTTATCACACTGAAACAAGCATTTCAGTGAAACCAGCATTAAAAGTTGAGTCATTTGTTGAAGTTGAGATTTTGTCTTCTGAAGTGTTGATCTCACTGAAGTAAGCATTTCAGTGAAACTGGCATCTACGGTTGAGACGTTAAGTGAAGTTGAGATTTTGATCTTCTGATGTGCTTATCTGACTCAAATAAGCATTACAGTAAAACCAGCATTCAAAGTTGAATCATTTGGTGATTGTGAGAATTTCTTCATCTGAAGAGCTTATCTCACTGAAATAAGCATTCACGTAAACCAGCATCAAGAGTTGAGTCGTTAGGTGAAATTGAGATTTTGATCTTCTGAAGTGCTTATCACACTGAAATAAGCATTTCAGTGAAACCAGCATTAAAAGTTCAGTAATTTGTTGATGTTGAGATTTTGGTCTTCTGAGGTGCATATCTCACAGAAATAACCATTTCAGTGAAACCTGCATCTGCAGTTGAGTCGTTAGCTGAAATTGAGATTTTCATCTTCTGAAGTGCTCAAAACACTGAAATAAGCATTTCAGTGAAACCAACTTCAAAATTTGTGTCGATCGGTGAAGTTGAGATTTGTGTCTTCTGATGTGCTGATCTCACTGAAATAAGCCTTTCAGTGAAACTAGCATCTACAGTTGAGAGGTTAGGCGAAGTTGAGATTTTGGTCTTCCGATGTGCTTATCTCTCTCAAATAAGCATTTCAGTAAAACCAGCATTCAACGTTGAGTCATTTGTTGATTGTGAGAATTTCATCTTCTGAAGAGCTTAGCTCACTGAAATAAGCATTCACGTAAACCAGCATCAAGAGATGAGTCGTTAGGTGAAATTGAGATTTTGATCTTCTGAAGTGCTTATCACACTGAAATAAGCATTTCAGTGAAACCAGCATTAAAAGTTGAGTCATTTGTTGAAGTTGAGATTTTGGTCTTCTGCAGTGCTGATCTCCCTGAAATAAGCATTTCAGTTAAATTAGCATCTACAGTTGAGACTTGAGGTGAAGTTGAGATTTGGGTCTAATGAAGTGCTTATCTCACTGAAATAAGCTTTCACGTAAACCAGCATCAAGAGTTGAGTCGTTAGGTGAAATTGAGATTTTGATGTTCTGAAGTGCTTATCACACTGAAATAAGCATTTCAGTGAAACCAGCATTAAAAGTTGAGTCATTTGTTGAATTTGAGATTATGTTCTTCTGAAGTGCTGATCTCACTGAAATATGCATTGCAGTGAAATTTGCATCAGCAGGTTAGTCGTTAGGTGATGTTGAGATTTTGCTCTTCTGAAATGCTTCTCTCAGTGAAATAAGCATTTCTGTGAAACCAACTTCAAAATTTGTGTCGATCGGTGAAGTTGAGATTTGTGTCTTCTGATGTGCTGATCTCACTGAAATAAGCCTTTCAGTGAAACTAGCATCTACAGTTGAGACGTTAGGCGAAGTTGAGATTTTGGTCTTCCGATGTGCTTATCTCTCTCAAATAAGCATTTCAGTAAAACCAGCATTCAACGTTGAGTCATTTGGTGATGTTGAGAATTTCTTCTTCTGAAGAGCTTATCTCACTGAAATAAGCATTCATATAAACTAGCATCAAGAGTTCAGTCGTCAGGTGAAATTGAGATTTTGATCTTCTCAAGTGCTTTTCACACTGAAATAAGCATTTCAGTGAAACCAGCATTAAAAGTTGAGTCATTTGTTGTTGTTGAGATTTTGGTCTTCTGAGGTGCATATCTCACTGAAATAAGCATTTCTGTGAAACTTGCATCGGCAGATGAGTCGTTAGGTGATGTTGAGATTTTGCTCTTCTATAATGCTTCTCTCAATGAAATAAGCATTTCGATGAAACCAACTTCAAAATTTGTGTCGATTGGTGAAGTTGAGATTAGGGTCTTCTGAAGTGCTGATCTCACTGAAATAAACATTTCAGTGAAACTGGCATCTACAGTTTTGACGTGAGCTGAAGTTGAGATTTTGGTCTTCTGAGGTGCATATCTTACTGAAATAAGCATTTCAGTGAAACCTGCATCAGCAGTTGAGTCGATAGCTGAAATTGAGATTTTGATCTTCCGAAGTGCTTATAAGACTGAAATAAGCATTTCAGTGAAACCAGCATTAAAAGTTGAGTAATTTGTTGATGTTGCGATTTTGGTCTTCTGAGGTGGATATCTCACTGAAATAACCATTTCAGTGAAACCTGCATCAGCAGTTGAGTCTTTAGCTGAAATTGAGATTTTGATCTTCTGAAGTGCTTAAAACACTGAAATAAGCATTTCAGTGAAACCAGCATTAAAAGTTGAGTCATTTGTTGAAGTTGAGATTATGGTCTTCTGAAGTGCTGATCTCACTGAAATAAGCATTTCAGTGAAACTTGCATCAACAGGTGAGTCGTTAGGTGATGTTGAGATTTTGCTCTTCAGAAATGCTTCTCTCAGTGAAATAAGCATTTCAGTGAAACCAACTTCAAAATTTGTGTCGATTGGTGAAGTTGAGATTTAGGTCTTCGGAAGTGCTGATCTCACTGAAATAAGCATTTCAGTGAAACTAGCATCTACTGTTTTGACGTGAGTTCAAGTTGAGATTTTTGTCTTCTGAGGTGCATTTTTTACTGAAATAAGCATTTCAGTGAAACCAGCATTAAAAGTTGAGTCATTTGTTAAAGTTGAGATTTTGGTCTTCTGAAGTGCTGATCTCCCTGAAATAAGCATTTCAGTTAAACTGGCATCTACAGTTGAGACTTGAGGTGAAGTTGAGATTTGGGTCGTCTGAAGTGCTTATCTCACTGAAATAAGCATTCACGTAAACCAGCATCAAGAGTCGAGTCGTTAGGTGAAATTGAGATTTTGATCTTCTGAAGTGCTTATCACACTGAAATAAGCATTTCAGTGAAACCAGCATTAAAAGTTGAGTCATTTGTTGAAGTTGAGATTATGGTCTTCTGATGTGCTGATCTCACTGAAATAAGCCTTTCAGTGAAACTAGCATCTACAGTTGAGACGTTAGGCGAAGTTGAGATTTTGGTCTTCCGATGTGCTTATCTCTCTCAAATAAGCATTTCAGTAAAACCAGCATTCAACGTTGAGTCATTTGGTGATGTTGAGAATTTCTTCTTCTGAAGAGCTTATCTCACTGAAATAAGCATTCATATAAACTAGCATCAAGAGTTCAGTCGTCAGGTGAAATTGAGATTTTGATCTTCTCAAGTGCTTATCACACTGAAATAAGCATTTCAGTGAAACCAGCATTAAAAGTTGAGTCATTTGTTGTTGTTGAGATTTTGGTCTTCTGAGGTGCATATCTCACTGAAATAAGCATTTCTGTGAAACTTGCATCAGCAGATGAGTCGTTAGGTGATGTTGAGATTTTGCTCTTCTATAATGCTTCTCTCAATGAAATAAGCATTTCGATGAAACCAACTTCAAAATTTGTGTCGATTGGTGAAGTTGAGATTTGGGTCTTCTGAAGTGCTGATCTCACTGAAATAAACATTTCAGTGAAACTGGAATCTACAGTTTTGACGTGAGGTGAAGTTGAGATTTTGGTCTTCTGAGGTGCATATCTTACTGAAATAAGCATTTCAGTGAAACCTGCATCAGCAGTTGAGTCGTTAGCTGAAATTGAGATTTTGATCTTCCGAAGTGCTTATAACACTGAAATAAGCATTTCAGTGAAACCAGCATTAAAAGTTGAGTAATTTGTTGATGTTGCGATTTTGGTCTTCTGAGGTGCATATCTCACTGAAATAACCATTTCAGTGAAACCTGCATCAGCAGTTGAGTCTTTAGCTGAAATTGAGATTTTGATCTTCTGAAGTGCTTAAAACACTGAAATAAGCATTTCAGTGAAACCAGCATTAAAAGTTGAGTCATTTGTTGAAGTTGAGATTATGGTCTTCTGAAGTGCTGATCTCACTGAAATAAGCATTTCAGTGAAACTTGCATCAACAGGTGAGTCGTTAGGTGATGTTGAGATTTTGCTCTTCTGAAATGCTTCTCTCAGTGAAATAAGCATTTCAGTGAAACCAACTTCAAAATTTGTGTCGATTGGTGAAGTTGAGATTTGGGTCTTCTGAAGTGCTGATCTCACTGAAATAAGCATTTCAGTGAAACCAGCATTAAAAGTTGAGTCATTTGTTGAAGTTGAGATTATGGTCTTCTGAAGTGCTGATCTCACTGAAATAAGCATTTCAGTGAAATTTGCATCATCAGGTGAGTCGTTAGGTGATGTTGAGATTTTGCTCTTCTGAAATGCTTCTCTCAGTGAAATAAGCATTTCATTGAAACCAACTTCAAAATTTGTGTCGATCGGTGAAGTTGAGATTTGTGTCTTCTGATGTGCTGATCTCACTGAAATAAGCCTTTCAGTGAAACTAGCATCTACAGTTGAGACGTTAGGCGAAGTTGAGATTTTGGTCTTCCGATGTGCTTATCTCTCTCAAATAAGCATTTCAGTAAAACCAGCATTCAACGTTGAGTCATTTGGTGATGTTGAGAATTTCTTCTTCTGAAGAGCTTATCTCACTGAAATAAGCATTCATATAAACTAGCATCAAGAGTTCAGTCGTCAGGTGAAATTGAGATTTTGATCTTCTGAAGTGCTTATCACACTGAAATAAGCATTTCAGTGAAACTAACTTCAAAATTTGTGTCGATCGATGAAGTTGAGATTTGTGTCTTCTGATGTGCTGATCTCACTGAAATAAGCCTTTCAGTGAAACTAGCATCTACAGTTGAGAGGTTAGGCGAAGTTAAGATTTTGGTCTTCCGATGTGCTTATCTCTCTCAAATAAGCATTACAGTAAAACCAGCATTCAACGTTGAGTCATTTGTTGATTGTGAGAATTTCTTCTTCTGAAGAGCTTTACTCACTGAAATAAGCATTCACGTAAACCAGCATCAAAAGATGAGTCGTTAGGTGAAATTGAGATTTTGATCTTCTGAAGTGCTTATCACACTGAAACAAGCATTTCAGTGAAACCAGCATTAAAAGTTGAGTCATTTGTTGAAGTTGAGATTTTGTCTTCTGATGTGTTGATCTCACTGAAGTAAGCATTTCAGTGAAACTGGCATCTACGGTTGAGACGTTAAGTGAAGTTGAGATTTTGATATTCTGATGTGCTTATCTGACTCAAATAAGCATTACAGTAAAACCAGCATTCAAAGTTGAATCATTTGGTGATTGTGAGAATTTCTTCATCTGAAGAGCTTATCTCACTGAAATAAGCATTCACGTAAACCAGCATCAAGAGTTGAGTCGTTAGGTGAAATTGAGATTTTGATCTTCTGAAGTGCTTATCACACTGAAATAAGCATTTCAGTGAAACCAGCATTAAAAGTTCAGTAATTTGTTGATGTTGAGATTTTGGTCTTCTGAGGTGCATATCTCACAGAAATAACCATTTCAGTGAAACCTGCATCAGCAGTTGAGTCGTTAGCTGAAATTGAGATTTTCATCTTCTGAAGTGCTTAAAACACTGAAATAAGCATTTCAGTGAAACCAACTTCAAAATTTGTGTCGATCGGTGAAGTTGAGATTTGTGTCTTCTGATGTGCTGATCTCACTGAAATAAGCCTTTCAGTGAAACTAGCATCTACAGTTGAGAGGTTAGGCGAAGTTGAGATTTTGGTCTTCCGATGTGCTTATCTCTCTCAAATAAGCATTTCAGTAAAACCAGCATTCAACGTTGAGTCATTTGTTGATTGTGAGAATTTCTTCTTCTGAAGAGCTTAGCTCACTGAAATAAGCATTCACGTAAACCAGCATCAAGAGATGAGTCGTTAGGTGAAATTGAGATTTTGATCTTCTGAAGTGCTTATCACACTGAAATAAGCATTTCAGTGAAACCAGCATTAAAAGTTGAGTCATTTGTTGAAGTTGAGATTTTGGTCTTCTGCAGTGCTGATCTCCCTGAAATAAGCATTTCAGTTAAATTAGCATCTACAGTTGAGACTTGAGGTGAAGTTGAGATTTGGGTCTAATGAAGTGCTTATCTCACTGAAATAAGCTTTCACGTAAACCAGCATCAAGAGTTGAGTCGTTAGGTGAAAATGAGATTTTGATGTTCTGAAGTGCTTATCACACTGAAATAAGCATTTCAGTGAAACCAGCATTAAAAGTTGAGTCATTTGTTGAATTTGAGATTATGTTCTTCTGAAGTGCTGATCTCACTGAAATATGTATTGCAGTGAAATTTGCATCAGCAGGTGAGTCGTTAGGTGATGTTGAGATTTTGCTCTTCTGAAATGCTTCTCTCAGTGAAATAAGCATTTCAGTGAAACCAACTTCAAAATTTGTGTCGATCGGTGAAGTTGAGATTTGTGTCTTCTGATGTGCTGATCTCACTGAAATAAGCATTTCAGTGAAACTAGCATCTACAGTTGAGACGTTTTGCGAAGTTGAGATTTTGGTCTTCCGATGTGCTTATCTCTCTCAAATAAGCATTTCAGTAAAACCAGCATTCAACGTTGAGTCATTTGGTGATGTTGAGAATTTCTTCTTCTGAAGAGCTTATCTCACTGAAATAAGCATTCATATAAACTAGCATCAAGAGTTCAGTCGTCAGGTGAAATTGAGATTTTGATCTTCTCAAGTGCTTTTCACACTGAAATAAGCATTTCAGTGAAACCAGCATTAAAAGTTGAGTCATTTGTTAAAGTTGAGATTTTGGTCTTCTGAAGTGCTGATCTCCCTGAAATAAGCATTTCAGTTAAACTGGCATCTACAGTTGAGACTTGAGGTGAAGTTGAGATTTGGGTCGTCTGAAGTGCTTATCTCACTGAAATAAGCATTCACGTAAACCAGCATCAAGAGTCGAGTCGTTAGGTGAAATTGAGATTTTGATCTTCTGAAGTGCTTATCACACTGAAATAAGCATTTCAGTGAAACCAGCATTAAAAGTTGAGTCATTTGTTGAAGTTGAGATTATGGTCTTCTGATGTGCTGATCTCACTGAAATAAGCCTTTCAGTGAAACTAGCATCTACAGTTGAGACGTTAGGCGAAGTTGAGATTTTGGTCTTCCGATGTGCTTATCTCTCTCAAATAAGCATTTCAGTAAAACCAGCATTCAACGTTGAGTCATTTGGTGATGTTGAGAATTTCTTCTTCTGAAGAGCTTATCTCACTGAAATAAGCATTCATATAAACTAGCATCAAGAGTTCAGTCGTCAGGGGAAATTGAGATTTTGATCTTTTCAAGTGCTTATCACACTGAAATAAGCATTTCAGTGAAACCAGCATTAAAAGTTGAGTCATTTGTTGTTGTTGAGATTTTGGTCTTCTGAGGTGCATATCTCACTGAAATAAGCATTTCTGTGAAACTTGCATCAGCAGATGAGTCGTTAGGTGATGTTGAGATTTTGCTCTTCTATAATGCTTCTCTCAATGAAATAAGCATTTCGATGAAACCAACTCCAAAATTTGTGTCGATTGGTGAAGTTGAGATTTGGGTCTTCTGAAGTGCTGATCTCACTGAAATGAACATTTCAGTGAAACTGGCATCTACAGTTTTGACGTGAGGTGAAGTTGAGATTTTGGTCTTCTGAGGTGCATATCTTACTGAAATAAGCATTTCAGTGAAACCTGCATCAGCAGTTGAGTGGTTAGCTGAAATTGAGATTTTGATCTTCCGAAGTGCTTATAACACTGAAATAAGCATTTCAGTGAAACCAGCATTAAAAGTTGAGTAATTTGTTGATGTTGCGATTTTTGTCTTCTGAGGTGCATATCTCACTGAAATAACCATTTCAGTGAAACCTGCATCAGCAGTTGAGTCTTTAGCTGAAATTGAGATTTTGATCTTCTGAAGTGCTCAAAACACTGAAATAAGCATTTCAGTGAAACCAGCATAAAAAGTTGAGTCATTTGTTGAAGTTGAGATTATGGTCTTCTGAAGTGCTGATCTCACTGAAATAAGCATTTCAGTGAAACTTGCATCAACAGGTGAGTCGTTAGGTGATGTTGAGATTTTGCTCTTCTGAAATGCTTCTCTCAGTGAAATAAGCATTTCAGTGAAACCAACTTCAAAATTTCTGTCGGTCGGTGAAGTTGAGATTTGTGTCTTCTGATGTGCTGATCTCACTGAAATACGCCTTTCAGTGAAACTAGCATCTACAGTTGAGACGTTAGGCGAAGTTGAGATTTTGGTCTTCCGATGTGCTTATCTCTCTCAAATAAGTATTTCAGTAAAACCAGCATTCAACGTTGAGGCAATTGGTGATGTTGAGAATTTCTTTTTCTGAAGAGCTTATCTCACTGAAATCAGCATTCATATAAACTAGCATCAAGAGTTCAGTCCTCAGGTGAAATTGAGATTTTGATCTTCTGAAGTGCTTATCACACTGAAATAAGCATTTCAGTGAAACTAGCATCTACAGTTTTGACGTGAGTTGAAGTTGAGATTTTTGTCTTCTGAGGTGCATTTCTTACTGAAATAAGCATTTCAGTGAAACCAGCAATTAAAAGTTGAGTCATTTGTTGAAGTTGAGATTTTGGTCTTCTGAAGTGCTGATCTCCCTGAAATAAGCATTTCAGTTAAACTAGCATCTACAGTTGAGACTTGAGGTGAAGTTGAGATTTGGGTCGTCTGAAGTGCTTATCTCACTGAAATAAGCATTCACGTCAACCAGCATCAAGAGTTGAGTCGTTAGGTGAAATTGAGATTTTGATCTTCTGAAGTGCTTATCACACTGAAATAAGCATTTCAGTGAAACCAGCATTAAAAGTTGAGTCATTTGTTGAAGTTGAGATTTTGGTCTTCTGCAGTGCTGATCTCCCTGAAATAAGCATTTCAGTTAATCTAGCATCTACAGTTGAGACTTGAGGTGAAGTTGAGATTTGGGTCTAATGAAGTGCTTATCTCACTGAAATAAGCATTCACGTAAACCAGCATCAAGAGTTGAGTCGTTAAGTGAAATTGAGATTTTGATCTTCTGAAGTGCTTATCACACTGAAATAAGCATTTCAGTGAAACCAGCATTAAAAGTTGAGTCATTTGTTGAAGTTGAGATTATGGTCTTCTGAACTGCTGATCTCACTGAAATAAGCATATCAGTGAAATTTGCATCAGCAGGTGAGTCGTTAGGTGATGTTGAGATTTTGCTCTTCTGAAATGCTTCTCTCAGTGAAATAAGCATTTCAGTGAAACCAACTTCAAAATTTGTGTCGTTCGGTGAAGTTGAGATTTGTGTCTTCTGATGTGCTGATCTCAATGAAATAAGCCTTTCAGTGAAACTAGCATCTACAGTTGAGACGTTAGGCGAAGTTGAGATTTTGGTCTTCCGATGTGCTTATCTCTCTCAAATAAGCATTTCAGTAAAACCAGCATTCAACGTTGAGTCATTTGGTGATGTTGAGAATTTCTTCTTCTGAAGAGCTTATCTCACTGAAATAAGCATTCATATAAACTAGCATCAAGAGTTCAGTCGTCAGGTGAAATTGAGATTTTGATCTTCTCAAGTGCTTATCACACTGAAATAAGCATTTCAGTGAAACCAGCATTAAAAGTTGAGTCATTTGTTGTTGTTGAGATTTTGGTCTTCTGAGGTGCATATCTCACTGAAATAAGCATTTCTGTGAAACTTGCATCAGCAGATGAGTCGTTAGGTGATGTTGAGATTTTGCTCTTCTATAATGCTTCTCTCAATGAAATAAGCATTTCGATTAAACCAACTTCAAAATTTGTGTCGATTGGTGAAGTTGAGATTTGGGTCTTCTGAAGTGCTGATCTCACTGAAATAAACATTTCAGTGAAACTGGAATCTACAGTTTTGACGTGAGGTGAAGTTGAGATTTTGGTCTTCTGAGGTGCATATCTTACTGAAATAAGCATTTCAGTGAAACCTGCATCAGCAGTTGAGTCGTTAGCTGAAATTGAGATTTTGATCTTCCGAAGTGCTTATAACACTGAAATAAGCATTTCAGTGAAACCAGCATTAAAAGTTGAGTAATTTGTTGATGTTGCGATTTTGGTCTTCTGAGGTGCATATCTCACTGAAATAACCATTTCAGTGAAACCTGCATCAGCAGTTGAGTCTTTAGCTGAAATTGAGATTTTGATCTTCTGAAGTGCTTAAAACACTGAAATAAGCATTTCAGTGAAACCAGCATTAAAAGTTGAGTCATTTGTTGAAGTTGAGATTATGGTCTTCTGAAGTGCTGATCTCACTGAAATAAGCATTTCAGTGAAACTTGCATCAACAGGTGAGTCGTTAGGTGATGTTGAGATTTTGCTCTTCTGAAATGCTTCTCTCAGTGAAATAAGCATTTCAGTGAAACCAACTTCAAAATTTGTGTCGATTGGTGAAGTTGAGATTTGGGTCTTCTGAAGTGCTGATCTCACTGAAATAAGCATTTCAGTGAAACCAGCATTAAAAGTTGAGTCATTTGTTGAAGTTGAGATTATGGTCTTCTGAAGTGCTGATCTCACTGAAATAAGCATTTCAGTGAAATTTGCATCATCAGGTGAGTCGTTAGGTGATGTTGAGATTTTGCTCTTCTGAAATGCTTCTCTCAGTGAAATAAGCATTTCATTGAAACCAACTTCAAAATTTGTGTCGATCGGTGAAGTTGAGATTTGTGTCTTCTGATGTGCTGATCTCACTGAAATAAGCCTTTCAGTGAAACTAGCATCTACAGTTGAGACGTTAGGCGAAGTTGAGATTTTGGTCTTCCGATGTGCTTATCTCTCTCAAATAAGCATTTCAGTAAAACCAGCATTCAACGTTGAGTCATTTGGTGATGTTGAGAATTTCTTCTTCTGAAGAGCTTATCTCACTGAAATAAGCATTCATATAAACTAGCATCAAGAGTTCAGTCGTCAGGTGAAATTGAGATTTTGATCTTCTGAAGTGCTTATCACACTGAAATAAGCATTTCAGTGAAACTAACTTCAAAATTTGTGTCGATCGATGAAGTTGAGATTTGTGTCTTCTGATGTGCTGATCTCACTGAAATAAGCCTTTCAGTGAAACTAGCATCTACAGTTGAGAGGTTAGGCGAAGTTAAGATTTTGGTCTTCCGATGTGCTTATCTCTCTCAAATAAGCATTACAGTAAAACCAGCATTCAACGTTGAGTCATTTGTTGATTGTGAGAATTTCTTCTTCTGAAGAGCTTAGCTCACTGAAATAAGCATTCACGTAAACCAGCATCAAAAGATGAGTCGTTAGGTGAAATTGAGATTTTGATCTTCTGAAGTGCTTATCACACTGAAACAAGCATTTCAGTGAAACCAGCATTAAAAGTTGAGTCATTTGTTGAAGTTGAGATTTTGTCTTCTGAAGTGTTGATCTCACTGAAGTAAGCATTTCAGTGAAACTGGCATCTACGGTTGAGACGTTAAGTGAAGTTGAGATTTTGATCTTCTGATGTGCTTATCTGACTCAAATAAGCATTACAGTAAAACCAGCATTCAAAGTTGAATCATTTGGTGATTGTGAGAATTTCTTCATCTGAAGAGCTTATCTCACTGAAATAAGCATTCACGTAAACCAGCATCAAGAGTTGAGTCGTTAGGTGAAATTGAGATTTTGATCTTCTGAAGTGCTTATCACACTGAAATAAGCATTTCAGTGAAACCAGCATTAAAAGTTCAGTAATTTGTTGATGTTGAGATTTTGGTCTTCTGAGGTGCATATCTCACAGAAATAACCATTTCAGTGAAACCTGCATCAGCAGTTGAGTCGTTAGCTGAAATTGAGATTTTCATCTTCTGAAGTGCTTAAAACACTGAAATAAGCATTTCAGTGAAACCAACTTCAAAATTTGTGTCGATCGGTGAAGTTGAGATTTGTGTCTTCTGATGTGCTGATCTCACTGAAATAAGCCTTTCAGTGAAACTAGCATCTACAGTTGAGAGGTTAGGCGAAGTTGAGATTTTGGTCTTCCGATGTGCTTATCTCTCTCAAATAAGCATTTCAGTAAAACCAGCATTCAACGTTGAGTCATTTGTTGATTGTGAGAATTTCTTCTTCTGAAGAGCTTAGCTCACTGAAATAAGCATTCACGTAAACCAGCATCAAGAGATGAGTCGTTAGGTGAAATTGAGATTTTGATCTTCTGAAGTGCTTATCACACTGAAATAAGCATTTCAGTGAAACCAGCATTAAAAGTTGAGTCATTTGTTGAAGTTGAGATTTTGGTCTTCTGCAGTGCTGATCTCCCTGAAATAAGCATTTCAGTTAAATTAGCATCTACAGTTGAGACTTGAGGTGAAGTTGAGATTTGGGTCTAATGAAGTGCTTATCTCACTGAAATAAGCTTTCACGTAAACCAGCATCAAGAGTTGAGTCGTTAGGTGAAATTGAGATTTTGATGTTCTGAAGTGCTTATCACACTGAAATAAGCATTTCAGTGAAACCAGCATTAAAAGTTGAGTCATTTGTTGAATTTGAGATTATGTTCTTCTGAAGTGCTGATCTCACTGAAATATGTATTGCAGTGAAATTTGCATCAGCAGGTGAGTCGTTAGGTGATGTTGAGATTTTGCTCTTCTGAAATGCTTCTCTCAGTGAAATAAGCATTTCAGTGAAACCAACTTCAAAATTTGTGTCGATCGGTGAAGTTGAGATTTGTGTCTTCTGATGTGCTGATCTCACTGAAATAAGCATTTCAGTGAAACTAGCATCTACAGTTGAGACGTTTTGCGAAGTTGAGATTTTGGTCTTCCGATGTGCTTATCTCTCTCAAATAAGCATTTCAGTAAAACCAGCATTCAACGTTGAGTCATTTGGTGATGTTGAGAATTTCTTCTTCTGAAGAGCTTATCTCACTGAAATAAGCATTCATATAAACTAGCATCAAGAGTTCAGTCGTCAGGTGAAATTGAGATTTTGATCTTCTCAAGTGCTTTTCACACTGAAATAAGCATTTCAGTGAAACCAGCATTAAAAGTTGAGTCATTTGTTAAAGTTGAGATTTTGGTCTTCTGAAGTGCTGATCTCCCTGAAATAAGCATTTCAGTTAAACTGGCATCTACAGTTGAGACTTGAGGTGAAGTTGAGATTTGGGTCGTCTGAAGTGCTTATCTCACTGAAATAAGCATTCACGTAAACCAGCATCAAGAGTCGAGTCGTTAGGTGAAATTGAGATTTTGATCTTCTGAAGTGCTTATCACACTGAAATAAGCATTTCAGTGAAACCAGCATTAAAAGTTGAGTCATTTGTTGAAGTTGAGATTATGGTCTTCTGATGTGCTGATCTCACTGAAATAAGCCTTTCAGTGAAACTAGCATCTACAGTTGAGACGTTAGGCGAAGTTGAGATTTTGGTCTTCCGATGTGCTTATCTCTCTCAAATAAGCATTTCAGTAAAACCAGCATTCAACGTTGAGTCATTTGGTGATGTTGAGAATTTCTTCTTCTGAAGAGCTTATCTCACTGAAATAAGCATTCATATAAACTAGCATCAAGAGTTCAGTCGTCAGGGGAAATTGAGATTTTGATCTTCTCAAGTGCTTATCACACTGAAATAAGCATTTCAGTGAAACCAGCATTAAAAGTTGAGTCATTTGTTGTTGTTGAGATTTTGGTCTTCTGAGGTGCATATCTCACTGAAATAAGCATTTCTGTGAAACTTGCATCAGCAGATGAGTCGTTAGGTGATGTTGAGATTTGCTCTTCTATAATGCTTCTCTCAATGAAATAAGCATTTCGATGAAACCAACTCCAAAATTTGTGTCGATTGGTGAAGTTGAGATTTGGGTCTTCTGAAGTGCTGATCTCACTGAAATAAACATTTCAGTGAAACTGGCATCTACAGTTTTGACGTGAGGTGAAGTTGAGATTTTGGTCTTCTGAGGTGCATATCTTACTGAAATAAGCATTTCAGTGAAACCTGCATCAGCAGTTGAGTGGTTAGCTGAAATTGAGATTTTGATCTTCCGAAGTGCTTATAACACTGAAATAAGCATTTCAGTGAAACCAGCATTAAAAGTTGAGTAATTTGTTGATGTTGCGATTTTTGTCTTCTGAGGTGCATATCTCACTGAAATAACCATTTCAGTGAAACCTGCATCAGCAGTTGAGTCTTTAGCTGAAATTGAGATTTTGATCTTCTGAAGTGCTTAAAACACTGAAATAAGCATTTCAGTGAAACCAGCATAAAAAGTTGAGTCATTTGTTGAAGTTGAGATTATGGTCTTCTGAAGTGCTGATCTCACTGAAATAAGCATTTCAGTGAAACTTGCATCAACAGGTGAGTCGTTAGGTGATGTTGAGATTTTGCTCTTCTGAAATGCTTCTCTCAGTGAAATAAGCATTTCAGTGAAACCAACTTCAAAATTTCTGTCGGTCGGTGAAGTTGAGATTTGTGTCTTCTGATGTGCTGATCTCACTGAAATACGCCTTTCAGTGAAACTAGCATCTACAGTTGAGACGTTAGGCGAAGTTGAGATTTTGGTCTTCCGATGTGCTTATCTCTCTCAAATAAGTATTTCAGTAAAACCAGCATTCAACGTTGAGGCAATTGGTGATGTTGAGAATTTCTTTTTCTGAAGAGCTTATCTCACTGAAATCAGCATTCATATAAACTAGCATCAAGAGTTCAGTCCTCAGGTGAAATTGAGATTTTGATCTTCTGAAGTGCTTATCACACTGAAATAAGCATTTCAGTGAAACTAGCATCTACAGTTTTGACGTGAGTTGAAGTTGAGATTTTTGTCTTCTGAGGTGCATTTCTTACTGAAATAAGCATTTCAGTGAAACCAGCAATTAAAAGTTGAGTCATTTGTTGAAGTTGAGATTTTGGTCTTCTGAAGTGCTGATCTCCCTGAAATAAGCATTTCAGTTAAACTAGCATCTACAGTTGAGACTTGAGGTGAAGTTGAGATTTGGGTCGTCTGAAGTGCTTATCTCACTGAAATAAGCATTCACGTAAACCAGCATCAAGAGTTGAGTCGTTAGGTGAAATTGAGATTTTGATATTCTGAAGTGCTTATCACACTGAAATAAGCATTTCAGTGAAACCAGCATTAAAAGTTGAGTCATTTGTTGAAGTTGAGATTTTGGTCTTCTGCAGTGCTGATCTCCCTGAAATAAGCATTTCAGTTAATCTAGCATCTACAGTTGAGACTTGAGGTGAAGTTGAGATTTGGGTCTAATGAAGTGCTTATCTCACTGAAATAAGCATTCACGTAAACCAGCATCAAGAGTTGAGTCGTTAGGTGAAATTGAGATTTTGATCTTCTGAAGTGCTTATCACACTGAAATAAGCATTTCAGTGAAACCAGCATTAAAAGTTGAGTCATTTGTTGAAGTTGAGATTATGGTCTTCTGAACTGCTGATCTCACTGAAATAAGCATATCAGTGAAATTTGCATCAGCAGGTGAGTCGTTAGGTGATGTTGAGATTTTGCTCTTCTGAAATGCTTCTCTCAGTGAAATAAGCATTTCAGTGAAACCAACTTCAAAATTTGTGTCGATCGGTGAAGTTGAGATTTGTGTCTTCTGATGTGCTGATCTCAATGAAATAAGCCTTTCAGTGAAACTAGCATCTACAGTTGAGACGTTAGGCGAAGTTGAGATTTTGGTCTTCCGATGTGCTTATCTCTCTCAAATAAGCATTTCAGTAAAACCAGCATTCAACGTTGAGTCATTTGGTGATGTTGAGAATTTCTTCTTCTGAAGAGCTTATCTCACTGAAATAAGCATTCATATAAACTAGCATCAAGAGTTCAGTCGTCTGGTGAAATTGAGATTTTGATCTTCTCAAGTGCTTATCACACTGAAATAAGCATTTCAGTGAAACCAGCATTTAAAGTTGAGTCATTTGTTGTTGTTGAGATTTTGGTCTTCTGAGGTGCATATCTCACTGAAATAAGCATTTCTGTGAAACTTGCATCAGCAGATGAGTCGTTAGGTGATGTTGAGATTTTGCTCTTCTATAATGCTTCTCTCAATGAAATAAGCATTTCGATGAAACCAACTTCAAAATTTGTGTCGATTGGTGAAGTTGAGATTTGGGTCTTCTGAAGTGCTGATCTCACTGAAATAAACATTTCAGTGAAACTGGAATCTACAGTTTTGACGTGAGGTGAAGTTGAGATTTTGGTCTTCTGAGGTGCATATCTTACTGAAATAAGCATTTCATTGAAACCTGCATCAGCAGTTGAGTCGTTAGCTGAAATTGAGATTTTGATCTTCCGAAGTGCTTATAACACTGAAATAAGCATTTCAGTGAAACCAGCATTAAAAGTTGAGTAATTTGTTGATGTTGCGATTTTGGTCTTCTGAGGTGCATATCTCACTGAAATAACCATTTCAGTGAAACCTGCATCAGCAGTTGAGTCTTTAGCTGAAATTGAGATTTTGATCTTCTGAAGTGCTTAAAACACTGAAATAAGCATTTCAGTGAAACCAGCATTAAAAGTTGAGTCATTTGTTGAAGTTGAGATTATGGTCTTCTGAAGTGCTGATCTCACTGAAATAAGCATTTCAGTGAAACTTGCATCAACAGGTGAGTCGTTAGGTGATGTTGAGATTTTGCTCTTCTGAAATGCTTCTCACAGTGAAATAAGCATTTCAGTGAAACCAACTTCAAAATTTGTGTCGATTGGTGAAGTTGAGATTTGGGTCTTCTGAAGTGCTGATCTCACTGAAATAAGCATTTCAGTGAAACCAGCATTAAAAGTTGAGTCATTTGTTGAAGTTGAGATTATGGTCTTCTGAAGTGCTGATCTCACTGAAATAAGCATTTCAGTGAAATTTGCATCATCAGGTGAGTCGTTAGGTGATGTTGAGATTTTGCTCTTCTGAAATGCTTCTCTCAGTGAAATAAGCATTTCATTGAAACCAACTTCAAAATTTGTGTCGATCGGTGAAGTTGAGATTTGTGTCTTCTGATGTGCTGATCTCACTGAAATAAGCCTTTCAGTGAAACTAGCATCTACAGTTGAGACGTTAGGCGAAGTTGAGATTTTGGTCTTCCGATGTGCTTATCTCTCTCAAATAAGCATTTCAGTAAAACCAGCATTCAACGTTGAGTCATTTGGTGATGTTGAGAATTTCTTCTTCTGAAGAGCTTATCTCACTGAAATAAGCATTCATATAAACTAGCATCAAGAGTTCGGTCGTCAGGTGAAATTGAGATTTTGATCTTCTGAAGTGCTTATCACACTGAAATAAGCATTTCAGTGAAACTTGCATCAACAGGTGAGTCGTTAGGTGATGTTGAGATTTTGCTCTTCTGAAATGCTTCTCACAGTGAAATAAGCATTTCAGTGAAACCAACTTCAAAATTTGTGTCGATTGGTGAAGTTGAGATTTGGGTCTTCTGAAGTGCTGATCTCACTGAAATAAGCATTTCAGTGAAACCAGCATTAAAAGTTGAGTCATTTGTTGAAGTTGAGATTATGGTCTTCTGAAGTGCTGATCTCACTGAAATAAGCATTTCAGTGAAATTTGCATCATCAGGTGAGTCGTTAGGTGATGTTGAGATTTTGCTCTTCTGAAATGCTTCTCTCAGTGAAATAAGCATTTCATTGAAACCAACTTCAAAATTTGTGTCGATCGGTGAAGTTGAGATTTGTGTCTTCTGATGTGCTGATCTCACTGAAATAAGCCTTTCAGTGAAACTAGCATCTACAGTTGAGACGTTAGGCGAAGTTGAGATTTTGGTCTTCCGATGTGCTTATCTCTCTCAAATAAGCATTTCAGTAAAACCAGCATTCAACGTTGAGTCATTTGGTGATGTTGAGAATTTCTTCTTCTGAAGAGCTTATCTCACTGAAATAAGCATTCATATAAACTAGCATCAAGAGTTCAGTCGTCAGGTGAAATTGAGATTTTGATCTTCTGAAGTGCTTATCACACTGAAATAAGCATTTCAGTGAAACTAACTTCAAAATTTGTGTCGATCGGTGAAGTTGAGATTTGTGTCTTCTGATGTGCTGATCTCACTGAAATAAGCCTTTCAGTGAAACTAGCATCTACAGTTGAGAGGTTAGGCGAAGTTAAGATTTTGGTCTTCCGATGTGCTTATCTCTCTCAAATAAGCATTACAGTAAAACCAGCATTCAACGTTGAGTCATTTGTTGATTGTGAGAATTTCTTCTTCTGAAGAGCTTAGCTCACTGAAATAAGCATTCACGTAAACCAGCATCAAAAGATGAGTCGTTAGGTGAAATTGAGATTTTGATCTTCTGAAGTGCTTATCACACTGAAACAAGCATTTCAGTGAAACCAGCATTAAAAGTTGAGTCATTTGTTGAAGTTGAGATTTTGTCTTCTGAAGTGTTGATCTCACTGAAGTAAGCATTTCAGTGAAACTGGCATCTACGGTTGAGACGTTAAGTGAAGTTGAGATTTTGATCTTCTGATGTGCTTATCTGACTCAAATAAGCATTACAGTAAAACCAGCATTCAAAGTTGAATCATTTGGTGATTGTGAGAATTTCTTCATCTGAAGAGCTTATCTCACTGAAATAAGCATTCACGTAAACCAGCATCAAGAGTTGAGTCGTTAGGTGAAATTGAGATTTTGATCTTCTGAAGTGCTTATCACACTGAAATAAGCATTTCAGTGAAACCAGCATTAAAAGTTCAGTAATTTGTTGATGTTGAGATTTTGGTCTTCTGAGGTGCATATCTCACAGAAATAACCATTTCAGTGAAACCTGCATCAGCAGTTGAGTCGTTAGCTGAAATTGAGATTTTCATCTTCTGAAGTGCTTAAAACACTGAAATAAGCATTTCAGTGAAACCAACTTCAAAATTTGTGTCGATCGGTGAAGTTGAGATTTGTGTCTTCTGATGTGCTGATCTCACTGAAATAAGCCTTTCAGTGAAACTAGCATCTACAGTTGAGAGGTTAGGCGAAGTTGAGATTTTGGTCTTCCGATGTGCTTATCTCTCTCAAATAAGCATTTCAGTAAAACCAGCATTCAACGTTGAGTCATTTGTTGATTGTGAGAATTTCATCTTCTGAAGAGCTTAGCTCACTGAAATAAGCATTCACGTAAACCAGCATCAAGAGATGAGTCGTGAGGTGAAATTGAGATTTTGATCTTCTGAAGTGCTTATCACACTGAAATAAGCATTTCAGTGAAACCAGCATTAAAAGTTGAGTCATTTGTTGAAGTTGAGATTTTGGTCTTCTGCAGTGCTGATCTCCCTGAAATAAGCATTTCAGTTAAATTAGCATCTACAGTTGAGACTTGAGGTGAAGTTGAGATTTGGGTCTAATGAAGTGCTTATCTCACTGAAATAAGCTTTCACGTAAACCAGCATCAAGAGTTGAGTCGTTAGGTGAAATTGAGATTTTGATGTTCTGAAGTGCTTATCACACTGAAATAAGCATTTCAGTGAAACCAGCATTAAAAGTTGAGTCATTTGTTGAATTTGAGATTATGTTCTTCTGAAGTGCTGATCTCACTGAAATATGCATTGCAGTGAAATTTGCATCAGCAGGTTAGTCGTTAGGTGATGTTGAGATTTTGCTCTTCTGAAATGCTTCTCTCAGTGAAATAAGCATTTCAGTGAAACCAACTTCAAAATTTGTGTCGATCGGTGAAGTTGAGATTTGTGTCTTCTGATGTGCTGATCTCACTGAAATAAGCCTTTCAGTGAAACTAGCATCTACAGTTGAGACGTTTTGCGAAGTTGAGATTTTGGTCTTCCGATGTGCTTATCTCTCTCAAATAAGCATTTCAGTAAAACCAGCATTCAACGTTGAGTCATTTGGTGATGTTGAGAATTTCTTCTTCTGAAGAGCTTATCTCACTGAAATAAGCATTCATATAAACTAGCATCAAGAGTTCAGTCGTCAGGTGAAATTGAGATTTTGATCTTCTCAAGTGCTTTTCACACTGAAATAAGCATTTCAGTGAAACCAGCATTAAAAGTTGAGTCATTTGTTGTTGTTGAGATTTTGGTCTTCTGAGGTGCATATCTCACTGAAATAAGCATTTCTGTGAAACTTGCATCGGCAGATGAGTCGTTAGGTGATGTTGAGATTTTGCTCTTCTATAATGCTTCTCTCAATGAAATAAGCATTTCGATGAAACCAACTTCAAAATTTGTGTCGATTGGTGAAGTTGAGATTAGGGTCTTCTGAAGTGCTGATCTCACTGAAATAAACATTTCAGTGAAACTGGCATCTACAGTTTTGACGTGAGCTGAAGTTGAGATTTTGGTCTTCTGAGGTGCATATCTTACTGAAATAAGCATTTCAGTGAAACCTGCATCAGCAGTTGAGTCGATAGCTGAAATTGAGATTTTGATCTTCCGAAGTGCTTATAACACTGAAATAAGCATTTCAGTGAAACCAGCATTAAAAGTTGAGTAATTTGTTGATGTTGCGATTTTGGTCTTCTGAGGTGGATATCTCACTGAAATAACCATTTCAGTGAAACCTGCATCAGCAGTTGAGTCTTTAGCTGAAATTGAGATTTTGATCTTCTGAAGTGCTTAAAACACTGAAATAAGCATTTCAGTGAAACCAGCATTAAAAGTTGAGTCATTTGTTGAAGTTGAGATTATGGTCTTCTGAAGTGCTGATCTCACTGAAATAAGCATTTCAGTGAAACTTGCATCAACAGGTGAGTCGTTAGGTGATGTTGAGATTTTGCTCTTCAGAAATGCTTCTCTCAGTGAAATAAGCATTTCAGTGAAACCAACTTCAAAATTTGTGTCGATTGGTGAAGTTGAGATTTAGGTCTTCGGAAGTGCTGATCTCACTGAAATAAGCATTTCAGTGAAACTAGCATCTACTGTTTTGACGTGAGTTCAAGTTGAGATTTTTGTCTTCTGAGGTGCATTTTTTACTGAAATAAGCATTTCAGTGAAACCAGCATTAAAAGTTGAGTCATTTGTTAAAGTTGAGATTTTGGTCTTCTGAAGTGCTGATCTCCCTGAAATAAGCATTTCAGTTAAACTGGCATCTACAGTTGAGACTTGAGGTGAAGTTGAGATTTGGGTCGTCTGAAGTGCTTATCTCACTGAAATAAGCATTCACGTAAACCAGCATCAAGAGTCGAGTCGTTAGGTGAAATTGAGATTTTGATCTTCTGAAGTGCTTATCACACTGAAATAAGCATTTCAGTGAAACCAGCATTAAAAGTTGAGTCATTTGTTGAAGTTGAGATTATGGTCTTCTGATGTGCTGATCTCACTGAAATAAGCCTTTCAGTGAAACTAGCATCTACAGTTGAGACGTTAGGCGAAGTTGAGATTTTGGTCTTCCGATGTGCTTATCTCTCTCAAATAAGCATTTCAGTAAAACCAGCATTCAACGTTGAGTCATTTGGTGATGTTGAGAATTTCTTCTTCTGAAGAGCTTATCTCACTGAAATAAGCATTCATATAAACTAGCATCAAGAGTTCAGTCGTCAGGGGAAATTGAGATTTTGATCTTCTCAAGTGCTTATCACACTGAAATAAGCATTTCAGTGAAACCAGCATTAAAAGTTGAGTCATTTGTTGTTGTTGAGATTTTGGTCTTCTGAGGTGCATATCTCACTGAAATAAGCATTTCTGTGAAACTTGCATCAGCAGATGAGTCGTTAGGTGATGTTGAGATTTTGCTCTTCTATAATGCTTCTCTCAATGAAATAAGCATTTCGATGAAACCAACTCCAAAATTTGTGTCGATTGGTGAAGTTGAGATTTGGGTCTTCTGAAGTGCTGATCTCACTGAAATAAACATTTCAGTGAAACTGGCATCTACAGTTTTGACGTGAGGTGAAGTTGAGATTTTGGTCTTCTGAGGTGCATATCTTACTGAAATAAGCATTTCAGTGAAACCTGCATCAGCAGTTGAGTGGTTAGCTGAAATTGAGATTTTGATCTTCCGAAGTGCTTATAACACTGAAATAAGCATTTCAGTGAAACCAGCATAAAAAGTTGAGTCATTTGTTGAAGTTGAGATTATGGTCTTCTGAAGTGCTGATCTCACTGAAATAAGCATTTCAGTGAAACTTGCATCAACAGGTGAGTCGTTAGGTGATGTTGAGATTTTGCTCTTCTGAAATGCTTCTCTCAGTGAAATAAGCATTTCAGTGAAACCAACTTCAAAATTTGTGTCGGTCGGTGAAGTTGAGATTTGTGTCTTCTGATGTGCTGATCTCACTGAAATAAGCCTTTCAGTGAAACTAGCATCTACAGTTGAGACGTTAGGCGAAGTTGAGATTTTGGTCTTGCGATGTGCTTATCTCTCTCAAATAAGTATTTCAGTAAAACCAGCATTCAACGTTGAGGCAATTGGTGATGTTGAGAATTTCTTTTTCTGAAGAGCTTATCTCACTGAAATCAGCATTCATATAAACTAGCATCAAGAGTTCAGTCGTCAGGTGAAATTGAGATTTTGATCTTCTGAAGTGCTTATCACACTGAAATAAGCATTTCAGTGAAACTAGCATCTACAGTTTTGACGTGAGTTGAAGTTGAGATTTTTGTCTTCTGAGGTGCATTTCTTACTGAAATAAGCATTTCAGTGAAACCAGCAATTAAAAGTTGAGTCATTTGTTGAAGTTGAGATTTTGGTCTTCTGAAGTGCTGATCTCCCTGAAATAAGCATTTCAGTTAAACTAGCATCTACAGTTGAGACTTGAGGTGAAGTTGAAATTTGGGTCGTCTGAAGTGCTTATCTCACTGAAATAAGCATTCACGTAAACCAGCATCAAGAGTTGAGTCGTTAGGTGAAATTGAGATTTTGATCTGCTGAAGTGCTTATCACACTGAAATAAGCATTTCAGTGAAACCAGCATTAAAAGTTGAGTCATTTGTTGAAGTTGAGATTTTGGTCTTCTGCAGTGCTGATCTCCCTGAAATAAGCATTTCAGTTAAACTAGCATCTACAGTTGAGACTTGAGGTGAAGTTGAGATTTGGGTCTAATGAAGTGCTTATCTCACTGAAATAAGCATTCACGTAAACCAGCATCAAGAGTTGAGTCGTTAGGTGAAATTGAGATTTTGATCTTCTGAAGTGCTTATCACACTGAAATAAGCATTTCAGTGAAACCAGCATTAAAAGTTGAGTCATTTGTTGAAGTTGAGATTATGGTCTTCTGAACTGCTGATCTCACTGAAATAAGCATATCAGTGAAATTTGCATCAGCAGGTGAGTCGTTAGGTGATGTTGAGATTTTGCTCTTCTGAAATGCTTCTCTCAGTGAAATAAGCATTTCAGTGAAACCAACTTCAAAATTTGTGTCGATCGGTGAAGTTGAGATTTGTGTCTTCTGATGTGCTGATCTCACTGAAATAAGCCTTTCAGTGAAACTAGCATCTACAGTTGAGACGTTAGGCGAAGTTGAGATTTTGGTCTTCCGATGTGCTTATCTCTCTCAAATAAGCATTTCAGTAAAACCAGCATTCAACGTTGAGTCATTTGGTGATGTTGAGAATTTCTTCTTCTGAAGAGCTTATCTCACTGAAATAAGCATTCATATAAACTAGCATCAAGAGTTCAGTCGTCAGGTGAAATTGAGATTTTGATCTTCTCAAGTGCTTATCACACTGAAATAAGCATTTCAGTGAAACCAGCATTAAAAGTTGAGTCATTTGTTGTTGTTGAGATTTTGGTCTTCTGAGGTGCATATCTCACTGAAATAAGCATTTCTGTGAAACTTGCATCAGCAGATGAGTCGTTAGGTGATGTTGAGATTTTGCTCTTCTATAATGCTTCTCTCAATGAAATAAGCATTTCGATGAAACCAACTTCAAAATTTGTGTCGATTGGTGAAGTTGAGATTTGGGTCTTCTGAAGTGCTGATCTCACTGAAATAAACATTTCAGTGAAACTGGAATCTACAGTTTTGACGTGAGGTGAAGTTGAGATTTTGGTCTTCTGAGGTGCATATCTTACTGAAATAAGCATTTCAGTGAAACCTGCATCAGCAGTTGAGTCGTTAGCTGAAATTGAGATTTTGATCTTCCGAAGTGCTTATAACACTGAAATAAGCATTTCAGTGAAACCAGCATTAAAAGTTGAGTAATTTGTTGATGTTGCGATTTTGGTCTTCTGAGGTGCATATCTCACTGAAATAACCATTTCAGTGAAACCTGCATCAGCAGTTGAGTCTTTAGCTGAAATTGAGATTTTGATCTTCTGAAGTGCTTAAAACACTGAAATAAGCATTTCAGTGAAACCAGCATTAAAAGTTGAGTCATTTGTTGAAGTTGAGATTATGGTCTTCTGAAGTGCTGATCTCACTGAAATAAGCATTTCAGTGAAATTTGCATCATCAGGTGAGTCGTTAGGTGATGTTGAGATTTTGCTCTTCTGAAATGCTTCTCTCAGTGAAATAAGCATTTCATTGAAACCAACTTCAAAATTTGTGTCGATCGGTGAAGTTGAGATTTGTGTCTTCTGATGTGCTGATCTCACTGAAATAAGCCTTTCAGTGAAACTAGCATCTACAGTTGAGACGTTAGGCGAAGTTGAGATTTTGGTCTTCCGATGTGCTTATCTCTCTCAAATAAGCATTTCAGTAAAACCAGCATTCAACGTTGAGTCATTTGGTGATGTTGAGAATTTCTTCTTCTGAAGAGCTTATCTCACTGAAATAAGCATTCATATAAACTAGCATCAAGAGTTCAGTCGTCAGGTGAAATTGAGATTTTGATCTTCTGAAGTGCTTATCACACTGAAATAAGCATTTCAGTGAAACTAACTTCAAAATTTGTGTCGATCGGTGAAGTTGAGATTTGTGTCTTCTGATGTGCTGATCTCACTGAAATAAGCCTTTCAGTGAAACTAGCATCTACAGTTGAGAGGTTAGGCGAAGTTAAGATTTTGGTCTTCCGATGTGCTTATCTCTCTCAAATAAGCATTTCAGTAAAACCAGCATTCAACGTTGAGTCATTTGTTGATTGTGAGAATTTCTTCTTCTGAAGAGCTTAGCTCACTGAAATAAGCATTCACGTAAACCAGCATCAAAAGATGAGTCGTTAGGTGAAATTGAGATTTTGATCTTCTGAAGTGCTTATCACACTGAAACAAGCATTTCAGTGAAACCAGCATTAAAAGTTGAGTCATTTGTTGAAGTTGAGATTTTGTCTTCTGAAGTGTTGATCTCACTGAAGTAAGCATTTCAGTGAAACTGGCATCTACGGTTGAGACGTTAAGTGAAGTTGAGATTTTGATCTTCTGATGTGCTTATCTGACTCAAATAAGCATTACAGTAAAACCAGCATTCAAAGTTGAATCATTTGGTGATTGTGAGAATTTCTTCATCTGAAGAGCTTATCTCACTGAAATAAGCATTCACGTAAACCAGCATCAAGAGTTGAGTCGTTAGGTGAAATTGAGATTTTGATCTTCTGAAGTGCTTATCACACTGAAATAAGCATTTCAGTGAAACCAGCATTAAAAGTTCAGTAATTTGTTGATGTTGAGATTTTGGTCTTCTGAGGTGCATATCTCACAGAAATAACCATTTCAGTGAAACCTGCATCAGCAGTTGAGTCGTTAGCTGAAATTGAGATTTTCATCTTCTGAAGTGCTTAAAACACTGAAATAAGCATTTCAGTGAAACCAGCATTAAAAGTTGAGTCATTTGTTGAAGTTGAGATTTTGGTCTTCTGAAGTGCTGATCTCCCTGAAATAAGCATTTCAGTTAAACTAGCATCTACAGTTGAGACGTGAGGTGAAGTTGAGATTTGGGTCTAATGAAGTGCTTATCTCACTGAAATAAGCATTCACGTAAACCAGCATCAAGAGTTGAGTCGTCAGGTGAAATTGAGATTTTGATCTTCCGAAGTGCTTATCACACTGAGACAAGCATTTCAGTGAAACCAGCATTAAAAGTTGAGTCATTTATTGAAGTTAAGATTTTGTCTTCTGAAGTGTTGATCTCACTGAAGTAAGCATTTCAGTGAAACTAGCATCTACAGTTGAGACGTTAAGTGAAGTTGAGATTTTGATCTTCTGATGTGCTTATCTCACTCAAATAAGCATTTAAGTAAAACCAGCATTCAAAGTTGAGTCATTTGGTGATTGTGAGAATTTCTTCTTCTTGAAGAGCTTATCTCACTGAAATAAGCATTCACGTAAACCAGCATCAAGAGTTGAGTCGTTAGGTGAAATTGAGATTTTGATCTTCTGAAGTGCTTATCACACTGAAATAAGCATTTCAGTGAAACCAGCATTAAAAGTTGAGTCATTTGTTGAAGTTGAGATTTTGGTCTTCTGCAGTGCTGATCTCCCTGAAATAAGCATTTCAGTTAAACTAGCATCTACAGTTGAGATTTGAGGTGAAGTTGAGATTTGGGTCTAATGAAGTGCTTATCTCACTGAAATAAGCATTCACGTAAACCAGCATCAAGAGTTGAGTCGTTAGGTGAAATTGAGATTTTGATCTTCTGAAGTGCTGATCTCACTGAAATAAGCATTTCAGTGAAACTAGCATCTACAGTTTTGACGTGAGTTGAAGTTGAGATTTTTGTCTTCTGAGGTGCATTTCTTACTGAAATAAGCATTTCAGTGAAACCAGCATCAACAGTTGAGTCTTTAGCTGAAATTGAGATTTTGATCTTCTGAAGTGCTTAAAACACTGAAATAAGCATTTCAGTGAAACCAGCATTAAAAGTTGAGTCATTTGTTGAAGTTGAGATTATGGTCTTCTGAAGTGCTGATCTCACTGAAATAAGCATTTCAGTGAAACTTGCATCAACAGGTGAGTCGTTAGGTGATGTTGAGATTTTGCTCTTCTGAAATGCTTCTCTCAGTGAAATAAGCATTTCAGTGAAACCAACTTCAAAATTTGTGTCGATTGGTGAAGTTGAGATTTGGGTCTTCTGAAGTGCTGATCTCACTGAAATAAACATTTCAGTGAAACTAGCATCTACAGTTTTGACGTGAGTTGAAGTTGAGATTTTTGTCTTCTGAGGTGCATTTCTTACTGAAATAAGCATTTCAGTGAAACCAGAATTAAAAGTTGAGTCATTTGTTGAAGTTGAGATTTTGGTCTTCTGAAGTGCTGATCTCACTGAAATAAGCATTTCAGTTAAACTAGCATCTACAGTTGAGACTTGAGGTGAAGTTGAGATTTGGGTCTAATGAAGTGCTTATCTCACTGAAATAAGCATTCACGTAAACCAGCATCAAGAGTTGAGTCGTCAGGTGAAATTGAGATTTTGATCTTCCGAAGTGCTTATCACACTGAGACAAGCATTTCAGTGAAACCAGCATTAAAAGTTGAGTCATTTATTGAAGTTAAGATTTTGTCTTCTGAAGTGTTGATCTCACTGAAGTAAGCATTTCAGTTAAACTAGCATCTACAGTTGAGACGTTAAGTGAAGTTGAGATTTTGATCTTCTGATGTGCTTATCTCACTCAAATAAGCATTTAAGTAAAACCAGCATTCAAAGTTGAGTCATTTGGTGATTGTGAGAATTTCTTCTTCTTGAAGAGCTTATCTCACTGAAATAAGCATTCACGTAAACCAGCATCAAGAGTTGAGTCGTTAGGTGAAATTGAGATTTTGATCTTCTGAAGTGCTTATCACACTGAAATAAGCATTTCAGTGAAACCAGCATTAAAAGTTGAGTCATTTGTTGAAGTTGAGATTTTGGTCTTCTGCAGTGCTGATCTCCCTGAAATAAGCATTTCAGTTAAACTAGCATCTACAGTTGAGACTTGAGGTGAAGTTGAGATTTGGGTCTAATGAAGTGCTTATCTCACTGAAATAAGCATTCACGTAAACCAGCATCAAGAGTTGAGTCGTTAGGTGAAATTGAGATTTTGATCTTCTGAAGTGCTGATCTCACTGAAATAAGCATTTCAGTGAAACTAGCATCTACAGTTTTGACGTGAGTTGAAGTTGAGATTTTTGTCTTCTGAGGTGCATTTCTTACTGAAATAAGCATTTCAGTGAAACCAGCATCAACAGTTGAGTCTTTAGCTGAAATTGAGATTTTGATCTTCTGAAGTGCTTAAAACACTGAAATAAGCATTTCAGTGAAACCAGCATTAAAAGTTGAGTCATTTGTTGAAGTTGAGATTATGGTCTTCTGAAGTGCTGATCTCACTGAAATAAGCATTTCAGTGAAACTTGCATCAACAGGTGAGTCGTTAGGTGATGTTGAGATTTTGCTCTTCTGAAATGCTTCTCTCAGTGAAATAAGCATTTCAGTGAAACCAGCATTAAAAGTTGAGTCATTTGTTGAAGTTGAGATTTGGGTCTTCTGAAGTGCTGATCTCACTGAAATAAGCATTTCAGTGAAACTAGCATCTACAGTTTTGACGTGAGTTGAAGTTGAGATTTTTGTCTTCTGAGGTGCATTTCTTACTGAAATAAGCATTTCAGTGAAACCAGAATTAAAAGTTGAGTCATTTGTTGAAGTTGAGATTTTGGTCTTCTGAAGTGCTGATCTCACTGAAATAAGCATTTCAGTTAAACTAGCATCTACAGTTGAGACTTGAGGTGAAGTTGAGATTTGGGTCTAATGAAGTGCTTATCTCACTGAAATAAGCATTCACGTAAACCAGCATCAAGAGTTGAGTCGTTAGGTGAAATTGAGATTTTGATCTTCTGAAGTGCTTATCACACTGAAATAAGCATTTCAGTGAAACCAGCATTAAAAGTTGAGTCATTTGTTGAAGTTGAGATTATGGTCTTCTGAAGTGCTGATCTCACTGAAATAAGCATTTCAGTGAAATTTGCATCAGCAGGTGAGTCGTTAGGTGATGTTGAGATTTTGCTCTTCTGAAATGCTTCTCTCAGTGAAATAAGCATTTCAGTGAAACCAACTTCAAAATTTGTGTCGATTGGTGAAGTTGAGATTAGGGTCTTCTGAAGTGCTGCTCTCACTGAAATAAACATTTCAGTGAAACTGGCATCTACAGTTTTGACGTGAGGTGAAGTTGAGATTTTGGTCTTCTGAGGTGCATATCTTACTGAAATAAGCATTTCAGTGAAACCTGCATCAGCAGTTGATTCGTTAGGTGAAATTGAGATTTTGATCTTCCGAAGTGCTTATAACACTGAAATAAGCATTTCAGTGAAACCAGCATTAAAAGTTGAGTAATTTGTTGATGTTGCGATTTTGGTCTTCTGAGGTGCATATCTCACTGAAATAACCATTTCAGTGAAACCTGCATCAGCAGTTGAGTCTTAGGCTGAAATTGAGATTTTGATCTTCTGAAGTGCTTAAAACACTGAAATAAGCATTTCAGTGAAACCAGCATTAAAAGTTGAGTCATTTGTTGAAGTTGAGATTATGGTCTTCTGAAGTGCTGATCTCACTGAAATAAGCATTTCAGTGAAACTTGCATCAACAGGTGAGTCGTTAGGTGATGTTGAGATTTTGCTCTTCTGAAATGCTTCTCTCAGTGAAATAAGCATTTCATTGAAACCAACTTCAAAATTTGTGTCGATCGGTGAAGTTGAGATTTGTGTCTTCTGATGTGCTGATCTCACTGAAATAAGCCTTTCAGTGAAACTAGCATCTACAGTTGAGACGTTAGGCGAAGTTGAGATTTTGGTCTTCCGATGTGCTTATCTCTCTCAAATAAGCATTTCAGTAAAACCAGCATTCAACGTTGAGTCATTTGGTGATGTTGAGAATTTCTTCTTCTGAAGAGCTTATCTCACTGAAATAAGCATTCATATAAACTAGCATCAAGAGTTCAGTCGTCAGGTGAAATTGAGATTTTGATCTTCTGAAGTGCTTATCACACTGAAATAAGCATTTCAGTGAAACTAACTTCAAAATTTGTGTCGATCGGTGAAGTTGAGATTTGTGTCTTCTGATGTGCTGATCTCACTGAAATAAGCCTTTCAGTGAAACTAGCATCTACAGTTGAGAGGTTAGGCGAAGTTAAGATTTTGGTCTTCCGATGTGCTTATCTCTCTCAAATAAGCATTTCAGTAAAACCAGCATTCAACGTTGAGTCATTTGTTGATTGTGAGAATTTCTTCTTCTGAAGAGCTTAGCTCACTGAAATAAGCATTCACGTAAACCAGCATCAAGAGATGAGTCGTTAGGTGAAATTGAGATTTTGATCTTCTGAAGTGCTTATCACACTGAAACAAGCATTTCAGTGAAACCAGCATTAAAAGTTGAGTCATTTGTTGAAGTTGAGATTTTGTCTTCTGAAGTGTTGATCTCACTGAAGTAAGCATTTCAGTGAAACTGGCATCTACGGTTGAGACGTTAAGTGAAGTTGAGATTTTGATCTTCTGATGTGCTTATCTGACTCAAATAAGCATTACAGTAAAACCAGCATTCAAAGTTGAATCATTTGGTGATTGTGAGAATTTCTTCATCTGAAGAGCTTATCTCACTGAAATAAGCATTCACGTAAACCAGCATCAAGAGTTGAGTCGTTAGGTGAAATTGAGATTTTGATCTTCTGAAGTGCTTATCACACTGAAATAAGCATTTCAGTGAAACCAGCATTAAAAGTTCAGTAATTTGTTGATGTTGAGATTTTGGTCTTCTGAGGTGCATATCTCACAGAAATAACCATTTCAGTGAAACCTGCATCAGCAGTTGAGTCGTTAGCTGAAATTGAGATTTTCATCTTCTGAAGTGCTTAAAACACTGAAATAAGCATTTCAGTGAAACCAGCATTAAAAGTTGAGTCATTTGTTGAAGTTGAGATTTTGGTCTTCTGAAGTGCTGATCTCCCTGAAATAAGCATTTCAGTTAAACTAGCATCTACAGTTGAGACGTGAGGTGAAGTTGAGATTTGGGTCTAATGAAGTGCTTATCTCACTGAAATAAGCATTCACGTAAACCAGCATCAAGAGTTGAGTCGTCAGGTGAAATTGAGATTTTGATCTTCCGAAGTGCTTATCACACTGAGACAAGCATTTCAGTGAAACCAGCATTAAAAGTTGAGTCATTTATTGAAGTTAAGATTTTGTCTTCTGAAGTGTTGATCTCACTGAAGTAAGCATTTCAGTGAAACTAGCATCTACAGTTGAGACGTTAAGTGAAGTTGAGATTTTGATCTTCTGATGTGCTTATCTCACTCAAATAAGCATTTAAGTAAAACCAGCATTCAAAGTTGAGTCATTTGGTGATTGTGAGAATTTCTTCTTCTTGAAGAGCTTATCTCACTGAAATAAGCATTCACGTAAACCAGCATCAAGAGTTGAGTCGTTAGGTGAAATTGAGATTTTGATCTTCTGAAGTGCTTATCACACTGAAATAAGCATTTCAGTGAAACCAGCATTAAAAGTTGAGTCATTTGTTGAAGTTGAGATTTTGGTCTTCTGCAGTGCTGATCTCCCTGAAATAAGCATTTCAGTTAAACTAGCATCTACAGTTGAGACTTGAGGTGAAGTTGAGATTTGGGTCTAATGAAGTGCTTATCTCACTGAAATAAGCATTCACGTAAACCAGCATCAAGAGTTGAGTCGTTAGGTGAAATTGAGATTTTGATCTTCTGAAGTGCTGATCTCACTGAAATAAGCATTTCAGTGAAACTAGCATCTACAGTTTTGACGTGAGTTGAAGTTGAGATTTTTGTCTTCTGAGGTGCATTTCTTACTGAAATAAGCATTTCAGTGAAACCAGCATCAACAGTTGAGTCTTTAGCTGAAATTGAGATTTTGATCTTCTGAAGTGCTTAAAACACTGAAATAAGCATTTCAGTGAAACCAGCATTAAAAGTTGAGTCATTTGTTGAAGTTGAGATTATGGTCTTCTGAAGTGCTGATCTCACTGAAATAAGCATTTCAGTGAAACTTGCATCAACAGGTGAGTCGTTAGGTGATGTTGAGATTTTGCTCTTCTGAAATGCTTCTCTCAGTGAAATAAGCATTTCAGTGAAACCAACTTCAAAATTTGTGTCGATTGGTGAAGTTGAGATTTGGGTCTTCTGAAGTGCTGATCTCACTGAAATAAGCATTTCAGTGAAACTAGCATCTACAGTTTTGACGTGAGTTGAAGTTGAGATTTTTGTCTTCTGAGGTGCATTTCTTACTGAAATAAGCATTTCAGTGAAACCAGAATTAAAAGTTGAGTCATTTGTTGAAGTTGAGATTTTGGTCTTCTGAAGTGCTGATCTCACTGAAATAAGCATTTCAGTTAAACTAGCATCTACAGTTGAGACTTGAGGTGAAGTTGAGATTTGGGTCGTCTGAAGTGCTTATCTCACTGAAATAAGCATTCACGTAAACCAGCATCAAGAGTTGAGTCGTTAGGTGAAATTGAGATTTTGATCTTCTGAAGTGCTTATCACACTGAAATAAGCATTTCAGTGAAACCGGCATTAAAAGTTGAGTCATTTGTTGAAGTTGAGATTTTGGTCTTCTGAAGTGCTGATCTCACTGAAATAAGCATTTCAGTTAAACTAGCATCTACAGTTGAGACGTGAGGTGAAGTTGAGATTTGGGTCTAATGAAGTGCTTATCTCACTGAAATAAGCATTCACGTAAACCAGCATCAAGAGTTGAGTCGTTAGGTGAAATTGAGATTTTGATCTTCTGAAGTGCTTATCACACTGAAACAAGCATTTCAGTGAAACCAGCATTAAAAGTTGAGTCATTTGTTGAAGTTGAGATTTTGTCTTCTGAAGTGTTGATCTCACTGAAGTAAGCATTTCAGTGAAACTGGCATCTACGGTTGAGACGTTAAGTGAAGTTGAGATTTTGATCTTCTGATGTGCTTATCTGACTCAAATAAGCATTACAGTAAAACCAGCATTCAAAGTTGAATCATTTGGTGATTGTGAGAATTTCTTCATCTGAAGAGCTTATCTCACTGAAATAAGCATTCACGTAAACCAGCATCAAGAGTTGAGTCGTTAGGTGAAATTGAGATTTTGATCTTCTGAAGTGCTTATCACACTGAAATAAGCATTTCAGTGAAACCAGCATTAAAAGTTCAGTAATTTGTTGATGTTGAGATTTTGGTCTTCTGAGGTGCATATCTCACAGAAATAACCATTTCAGTGAAACCTGCATCAGCAGTTCAGTCGTTAGCTGAAATTGAGATTTTCATCTTCTGAAGTGCTTAAAACACTGAAATAAGCATTTCAGTGAAACCAGCATTAAAAGTTGAGTCATTTGTTGAAGTTGAGATTTTGGTCTTCTGAAGTGCTGATCTCCCTGAAATAAGCTTTTCAGTTAAACTAGCATCTACAGTTGAGACGTGAGGTGAAGTTGAGATTTGGGTCTAATGAAGTGCTTATCTCACTGAAATAAGCATTCACGTAAACCAGCATCAAGAGTTGAGTCGTCAGGTGAAATTGAGATTTTGATCTTCCGAAGTGCTTATCACACTGAGACAAGCATTTCAGTGAAACCAGCATTAAAAGTTGAGTCATTTATTGAAGTTAAGATTTTGTCTTCTGAAGTGTTGATCTCACTGAAGTAAGCATTTCAGTGAAACTAGCATCTACAGTTGAGACGTTAAGTGAAGTTGAGATTTTGATCTTCTGATGTGCTTATCTCACTCAAATAAGCATTTAAGTAAAACCAGCATTCAAAGTTGAGTCATTTGGTGATTGTGAGAATTTCTTCTTCTTGAAGAGCTTATCTCACTGAAATAAGCATTCACGTAAACCAGCATCAAGAGTTGAGTCGTTAGGTGAAATTGAGATTTTGATCTTCTGAAGTGCTTATCACACTGAAATAAGCATTTCAGTGAAACCAGCATTAAAAGTTGAGTCATTTGTTGAAGTTGAGATTTTGGTCTTCTGCAGTGCTGATCTCCCTGAAATAAGCATTTCAGTTAAACTAGCATCTACAGTTGAGACTTGAGGTGAAGTTGAGATTTGGGTCTAATGAAGTGCTTATCTCACTGAAATAAGCATTCACGTAAACCAGCATCAAGAGTTGAGTCGTTAGGTGAAATTGAGATTTTGATCTTCTGAAGTGCTGATCTCACTGAAATAAGCATTTCAGTGAAACTAGCATCTACAGTTTTGACGTGAGTTGAAGTTGAGATTTTTGTCTTCTGAGGTGCATTTCTTACTGAAATAAGCATTTCAGTGAAACCAGCATCAACAGTTGAGTCTTTAGCTGAAATTGAGATTTTGATCTTCTGAAGTGCTTAAAACACTGAAATAAGCATTTCAGTGAAACCAGCATTAAAAGTTGAGTCATTTGTTGAAGTTGAGATTATGGTCTTCTGAAGTGCTGATCTCACTGAAATAAGCATTTCAGTGAAACTTGCATCAACAGGTGAGTCGTTAGGTGATGTTGAGATTTTGCTCTTCTGAAATGCTTCTCTCAGTGAAATAAGCATTTCAGTGAAACCAACTTCAAAATTTGTGTCGATTGGTGAAGTTGAGATTTGGGTCTTCTGAAGTGCTGATCTCACTGAAATAAGCATTTCAGTGAAACTAGCATCTACAGTTTTGACGTGAGTTGAAGTTGAGATTTTTGTCTTCTGAGGTGCATTTCTTACTGAAATAAGCATTTCAGTGAAACCAGAATTAAAAGTTGAGTCATTTGTTGAAGTTGAGATTTTGGTCTTCTGAAGTGCTGATCTCACAGAAATAAGCATTTCAGTTAAACTAGCATCTACAGTTGAGACTTGAGGTGAAGTTGAGATTTGGGTCGTCTGAAGTGCTTATCTCACTGAAATAAGCATTCACGTAAACCAGCATCAAGAGTTGAGTCGTTAGGTGAAATTGAGATTTTGATCTTCTGAAGTGCTTATCACACTGAAATAAGCATTTCAGTGAAACCGGCATTAAAAGTTGAGTCATTTGTTGAAGTTGAGATTTTGGTCTTCTGAAGTGCTGATCTCACTGAAATAAGCATTTCAGTTAAACTAGCATCTACAGTTGAGACGTGAGGTGAAGTTGAGATTTGGGTCTAATGAAGTGCTTATCTCACTGAAATAAGCATTCACGTAAACCAGCATCAAGAGTTGAGTCGTTAGGTGAAATTGAGATTTTGATCTTCTGAAGTGCTTATCACACTGAAATAAGCATTTCAGTGAAACCAGCATTAAAAGTTGAGTCATTTGTTGAAGTTGAGATTATGGTCTTCTGAAGTGCTGATCTCACTGAAATAAGCATTTCAGTGAAATTTGCATCAGCAGGTGAGTCGTTAGGTGATGTTGAGATTTTGCTCTTCTGAAATGCTTCTCTCAGTGAAATAAGCATTTCAGTGAAACCAACTTCAAAATTTGTGTCGATTGGTGAAGTTGAGATTAGGGTCTTCTGAAGTGCTGATCTCACTGAAATAAACATTTCAGTGAAACTGGCATCTACAGTTTTGACGTGGGGTGAAGTTGAGATTTTGGTCTTCTGAGGTGCATATCTTACTGAAATAAGCATTTCAGTGAAACCTGCATCAGCAGTTGATTCGTTAGCTGAAATTGAGATTTTGATCTTCCGAAGTGCTTATCACACTGAAATAAGCATTTCAGTGAAACCAGCATTAAAAGTTGAGTAATTTGTTGATGTTGCGATTTTGGTCTTCTGAGGTGCATATCTCACTGAAATAACCATTTCAGTGAAACCTGCATCAGCAGTTGAGTCTTAGGCTGAAATTGAGATTTTGATCTTCTGAAGTGCTTAAAACACTGAAATAAGCATTTCAGTGAAACCAGCATTAAAAGTTGAGTCATTTGTTGAAGTTGAGATTATGGTCTTCTGAAGTGCTGATCTCACTGAAATAAGCATTTCAGTGAAACTTGCATCAACAGGTGAGTCGTTAGGTGATGTTGAGATTTTGCTCTTCTGAAATGCTTCTCTCAGTGAAATAAGCATTTCAGTGAAACCAACTTCAAAATTTGTGTCGATTGGTGAAGTTGAGATTTGGGTCTTCTGAAGTGCTGATCTCACTGTAATAAGCATTTCAGTGAAACTAGCATCTACAGTTTTGACGTGAGTTGAAGTTTAGATTTTTGTCTTCTGAGGTGCATTTCTTACTGAAATAAGCATTTCAGTGAAACCAGCATTAAAAGTTGAGTCATTTGTTGAAGTTGAGATTTTGGTCTTCTGAGGTGCATATCTCACAGAAATAACCATTTCAGTGAAACCTGAATCAGCAGTTGAGTCGTTAGCTGAAATTGAGATTTTCATCTTCTGAAGTGCTTAAAACACTGAAATAAGCATTTCAGTGAAACCAGCATTAAAAGTTGAGTCATTTGTTGAAGTTGAGATTTTGGTCTTCTGAAGTGCTGATCTCCCTGAAATAAGCATTTCAGTTAAACTAGCATCTACAGTTGAGACGTGAGGTGTAGTTGAGATTTGGGTCTAATGAAGTGCTTATCTCACTGAAATAAGCATTCACGTAAACCAGCATCAAGAGTTGAGTCGTTAGGTGAAATTGAGATTTTGATCTTCCGAAGTGCTTATCACACTGAGACAAGCATTTCAGTGAAACCAGCATTAAAAGTTGAGTCATTTGTTGAAGTTAAGATTTTGTCTTCTGAAGTGTTGATCTCACTGAAGTAAGCATTTCAGTGAAACTAGCATCTACAGTTGAGACGTTAAGTGAAGTTGAGATTTTGATCTTCTGATGTGCTTATCTCACTCAAATAAGCATTTAAGTAAAACCAGCATTCAAAGTTGAGTCATTTGGTGATGTTGAGAATTTCTTCTTCTGAAGAGCTTATCTCACTGAAATAAGCATTCATATAAACTAGCATCAAGAGTTCAGTCGTCAGGTGAAATTGAGATTTTGATCTTCTCAAGTGCTTATCACACTGAAATAAGCATTTCAGTGAAACCAGCATTAAAAGTTGAGTCATTTGTTGTTGTTGAGATTTTGGTCTTCTGAGGGGCATATCTCACTGAAATAAGCATTTCTGTGAAACTTGCATCAGCAGATGAGTCGTTAGGTGATGTTTAGATTTTGCTCTTCTATAATGCTTCTCTCAATGAAATAAGCATTTCGATGAAACCAACTTCAAAATTTGTGTCGATTGGTGAAGTTGAGATTTGGGTCTTCTGAAGTGCTGATCTCACTGAAATAAACATTTCAGTGAAACTGGAATCTACAGTTTTGACGTGAGGTGAAGTTGAGATTTTGGTCTTCTGAGGTGCATATCTTACTGAAATAAGCATTTCAGTGAAACCTGCATCAGCAGTTGAGTCGTTAGCTGAAATTGAGATTTTGATCTTCCGAAGTGCTTATAACACTGAAATAAGCATTTCAGTGAAACCAGCATTAAAAGTTGAGTAATTTGTTGATGTTGCGATTTTGGTCTTCTGAGGTGCATATCTCACTGAAATAACCATTTCAGTGAAACCTGCATCAGCAGTTGAGTCTTTAGCTGAAATTGAGATTTTGATCTTCTGAAGTGCTTAAAACACTGAAATAAGCATTTCAGTGAAACCAGCATTAAAAGTTGAGTCATTTGTTGAAGTTGAGATTATGGTCTTCTGAAGTGCTGATCTCACTGAAATAAGCATTTCAGTGAAACTTGCATCAACAGGTGAGTCGTTAGGTGATGTTGAGATTTTGCTCTTCTGAAATGCTTCTCACAGTGAAATAAGCATTTCAGTGAAACCAACTTCAAAATTTGTGTCGATTGGTGAAGTTGAGATTTGGGTCTTCTGAAGTGCTGATCTCACTGAAATAAGCATTTCAGTGAAACCAGCATTAAAAGTTGAGTCATTTGTTGAAGTTGAGATTATGGTCTTCTGAAGTGCTGATCTCACTGAAATAAGCATTTCAGTGAAATTTGCATCATCAGGTGAGTCGTTAGGTGATGTTGAGATTTTGCTGTTCTGAAATGCTTCTCTCAGTGAAATAAGCATTTCATTGAAACCAACTTCAAAATTTGTGTCGATCGGTGAAGTTGAGATTTGTGTCTTCTGATGTGCTGATCTCACTGAAATAAGCCTTTCAGTGAAACTAGCATCTACAGTTGAGACGTTAGGCGAAGTTGAGATTTTGGTCTTCCGATGTGCTTATCTCTCTCAAATAAGCATTTCAGTAAAACCAGCATTCAACGTTGAGTCATTTGGTGATGTTGAGAATTTCTTCTTCTGAAGAGCTTATCTCACTGAAATAAGCATTCATATAAACTAGCATCAAGAGTTCAGTCGTCAGGTGAAATTGAGATTTTGATCTTCTGAAGTGCTTATCACACTGAAATAAGCATTTCAGTGAAACTTACCTCAAAATTTGTGTCGATCGGTGAAGTTGAGATTTGTGTCTTCTGATGTGCTGATCTCACTGAAATAAGCCTTTCAGTGAAACTAGCATCTACAGTTGAGAGGTTAGGCGAAGTTAAGATTTTGGTCTTCCGATGTGCTTATCTCTCTCAAATAAGCATTTCAGTAAAACCAGCATTCAACGTTGAGTCATTTGTTGATTGTGAGAATTTCTTCTTCTGAAGAGCTTAGCTCACTGAAATAAGCATTCACGTAAACCAGCATCAAAAGATGAGTCGTTAGGTGAAATTGAGATTTTGATCTTCTGAAGTGCTTATCACACTGAAACAAGCATTTCAGTGAAACCAGCATTAAAAGTTGAGTCATTTGTTGAAGTTGAGATTTTGTCTTCTGAAGTGTTGATCTCACTGAAGTAAGCATTTCAGTGAAACTGGCATCTACGGTTGAGACGTTAAGTGAAGTTGAGATTTTGATCTTCTGATGTGCTTATCTGACTCAAATAAGCATTACAGTAAAACCAGCATTCAAAGTTGAATCATTTGGTGATTGTGAGAATTTCTTCATCTGAAGAGCTTATCTCACTGAAATAAGCATTCACGTAAACCAGCATCAAGAGTTGAGTCGTTAGGTGAAATTGAGATTTTGATCTTCTGAAGTGCTTATCACACTGAAATAAGCATTTCAGTGAAACCAGCATTAAAAGTTGAGTCATTTGTTGAAGTTGAGATTATGGTCTTCTGAAGTGCTGATCTCACTGAAATAAGCATTTCAGTGAAACCAGCATTAAAAGTTGAGTAATTTGTTGATGTTGCGATTTTGGTCTTCTGAGGTGCATATCTCACTGAAATAACCATTTCAGTGAAACCTGCATCAGCAGTTGAGTCTTTAGCTGAAATTGAGATTTTGATCTTCTGAAGTGCTTAAAACACTGAAATAAGCATTTCAGTGAAACCAGCATTAAAAGTTGAGTCATTTGTTGAAGTTGAGATTATGGTCTTCTGAAGTGCTGATCTCACTGAAATAAGCATTTCAGTGAAACTTGCATCAACAGGTGAGTCGTTAGGTGATGTTGAGATTTTGCTCTTCTGAAATGCTTCTCACAGTGAAATAAGCATTTCAGTGAAACCAACTTCAAAATTTGTGTCGATTGGTGAAGTTGAGATTTGGGTCTTCTGAAGTGCTGATCTCACTGAAATAAGCATTTCAGTGAAACCAGCATTAAAAGTTGAGTCATTTGTTGAAGTTGAGATTATGGTCTTCTGAAGTGCTGATCTCACTGAAATAAGCATTTCAGTGAAATTTGCATCATCAGGTGAGTCGTTAGGTGATGTTGAGATTTTGCTCTTCTGAAATGCTTCTCTCAGTGAAATAAGCATTTCATTGAAACCAACTTCAAAATTTGTGTCGATCGGTGAAGTTGAGATTTGTGTCTTCTGATGTGCTGATCTCACTGAAATAAGCCTTTCAGTGAAACTAGCATCTACAGTTGAGACGTTAGGCGAAGTTGAGATTTTGGTCTTCCGATGTGCTTATCTCTCTCAAATAAGCATTTCAGTAAAACCAGCATTCAACGTTGAGTCATTTGGTGATGTTGAGAATTTCTTCTTCTGAAGAGCTTATCTCACTGAAATAAGCATTCATATAAACTAGCATCAAGAGTTCAGTCGTCAGGTGAAATTGAGATTTTGATCTTCTGAAGTGCTTATCACACTGAAATAAGCATTTCAGTGAAACTTACCTCAAAATTTGTGTCGATCGGTGAAGTTGAGATTTGTGTCTTCTGATGTGCTGATCTCACTGAAATAAGCCTTTCAGTGAAACTAGCATCTACAGTTGAGAGGTTAGGCGAAGTTAAGATTTTGGTCTTCCGATGTGCTTATCTCTCTCAAATAAGCATTTCAGTAAAACCAGCATTCAACGTTGAGTCATTTGTTGATTGTGAGAATTTCTTCTTCTGAAGAGCTTAGCTCACTGAAATAAGCATTCACGTAAACCAGCATCAAAAGATGAGTCGTTAGGTGAAATTGAGATTTTGATCTTCTGAAGTGCTTATCACACTGAAACAAGCATTTCAGTGAAACCAGCATTAAAAGTTGAGTCATTTGTTGAAGTTGAGATTTTGTCTTCTGAAGTGTTGATCTCACTGAAGTAAGCATTTCAGTGAAACTGGCATCTACGGTTGAGACGTTAAGTGAAGTTGAGATTTTGATCTTCTGATGTGCTTATCTGACTCAAATAAGCATTACAGTAAAACCAGCATTCAAAGTTGAATCATTTGGTGATTGTGAGAATTTCTTCATCTGAAGAGCTTATCTCACTGAAATAAGCATTCACGTAAACCAGCATCAAGAGTTGAGTCGTTAGGTGAAATTGAGATTTTGATCTTCTGAAGTGCTTATCACACTGAAATAAGCATTTCAGTGAAACCAGCATTAAAAGTTGAGTCATTTGTTGAAGTTGAGATTATGGTCTTCTGAAGTGCTGATCTCACTGAAATAAGCATTTCAGTGAAATTTGCATCATCAGGTGAGTCGTTAGGTGATGTTGAGATTTTGCTCTTCTGAAATGCTTCTCTCAGTGAAATAAGCATTTCATTGAAACCAACTTCAAAATTTGTGTCGATCGGTGAAGTTGAGATTTGTGTCTTCTGATGTGCTGATCTCACTGAAATAAGCCTTTCAGTGAAACTAGCATCTACAGTTGAGACGTTAGGCGAAGTTGAGATTTTGGTCTTCCGATGTGCTTATCTCTCTCAAATAAGCATTTCAGTAAAACCAGCATTCAACGTTCAGTCATTTGGTGATGTTGAGAATTTCTTCTTCTGAAGAGCTTATCTCACTGAAATAAGCATTCATATAAACTAGCATCAAGAGTTCAGTCGTCAGGTGAAATTGAGATTTTGATCTTCTGAAGTGCTTATCACACTGAAATAAGCATTTCAGTGAAACTAACTTCAAAATTTGTGTCGATCGGTGAAGTTGAGATTTGTGTCTTCTGATGTGCTGATCTCACTGAAATAAGCCTTTCAGTGAAACTAGCATCTACAGTTGAGAGGTTAGGCGAAGTTAAGATTTTGGTCTTCCGATGTGCTTATCTCTCTCAAATAAGCATTACAGTAAAACCAGCATTCAACGTTGAGTCATTTGTTGATTGTGAGAATTTCTTCTTCTGAAGAGCTTAGCTCACTGAAATAAGCATTCACGTAAACCAGCATCAAAAGATGAGTCGTTAGGTGAAATTGAGATTTTGATCTTCTGAAGTGCTTATCACACTGAAACAAGCATTTCAGTGAAACCAGCATTAAAAGTTGAGTCATTTGTTGAAGTTGAGATTTTGTCTTCTGAAGTGTTGATCTCACTGAAGTAAGCATTTCAGTGAAACTGGCATCTACGGTTGAGACGTTAAGTGAAGTTGAGATTTTGATCTTCTGATGTGCTTATCTGACTCAAATAAGCATTACAGTAAAACCAGCATTCAAAGTTGAATCATTTGGTGATTGTGAGAATTTCTTCATCTGAAGAGCTTATCTCACTGAAATAAGCATTCACGTAAACCAGCATCAAGAGTTGAGTCGTTAGGTGAAAGTGAGATTTTGATCTTCTGAAGTGCTTATCACACTGAAATAAGCATTTCAGTGAAACCAGCAGTAAAAGTTCAGTAATTTGTTGATGTTGAGATTTTGGTCTTCTGAGGTGCATATCTCACAGAAATAACCATTTCAGTGAAACCTGCATCTGCAGTTGAGTCGTTAGCTGAAATTGAGATTTTCATCTTCTGAAGTGCTAAAAACACTGAAATAAGCATTTCAGTGAAACCAACTTCAAAATTTGTGTCGATCGGTGAAGTTGAGATTTGTGTCTTCTGATGTGCTGATCTCACTGAAATAAGCCTTTCAGTGAAACTAGCATCTACAGTTGAGAGGTTAGGCGAAGTTGAGATTTTGGTCTTCCGATGTGCTTATCTCTCTCAAATAAGCATTTCAGTAAAACCAGCATTCAACGTTGAGTCATTTGTTGATTGTGAGAATTTCATCTTCTGAAGAGCTTAGCTCACTGAAATAAGCATTCACGTAAACCAGCATCAAGAGATGAGTCGTTAGGTGAAATTGAGATTTTGATCTTCTGAAGTGCTTATCACACTGAAATAAGCATTTCAGTGAAACCAGCATTAAAAGTTGAGTCATTTGTTGAAGTTGAGATTTTGGTCTTCTGCAGTGCTGATCTCCCTGAAATAAGCATTTCAGTTAAATTAGCATCTACAGTTGAGACTTGAGGTGAAGTTGAGATTTGGGTCTAATGAAGTGCTTATCTCACTGAAATAAGCTTTCACGTAAACCAGCATCAAGAGTTGAGTCGTTAGGTGAAATTGAGATTTTGATGTTCTGAAGTGCTTATCACACTGAAATAAGCATTTCAGTGAAACCAGCATTAAAAGTTGAGTCATTTGTTGAATTTGAGATTATGTTCTTCTGAAGTGCTGATCTCACTGAAATATGCATTGCAGTGAAATTTGCATCAGCAGGTTAGTCGTTAGGTGATGTTGAGATTTTGCTCTTCTGAAATGCTTCTCTCAGTGAAATAAGCATTTCTGTGAAACCAACTTCAAAATTTGTGTCGATCGGTGAAGTTGAGATTTGTGTCTTCTGATGTGCTGATCTCACTGAAATAAGCCTTTCAGTGAAACTAGCATCTACAGTTGAGACGTTTTGCGAAGTTGAGATTTTGGTCTTCCGATGTGCTTATCTCTCTCAAATAAGCATTTCAGTAAAACCAGCATTCAACGTTGAGTCATTTGGTGATGTTGAGAATTTCTTCTTCTGAAGAGCTTATCTCACTGAAATAAGCATTCATATAAACTTGCATCAAGAGTTCAGTCGTCAGGTGAAATTGAGATTTTGATCTTCTCAAGTGCTTTTCACACTGAAATAAGCATTTCAGTGAAACCAGCATTAAAAGTTGAGTCATTTGTTGTTGTTGAGATTTTGGTCTTCTGAGGTGCATATCTCACTGAAATAAGCATTTCTGTGAAACTTGCATCGGCAGATGAGTCGTTAGGTGATGTTGAGATTTTGCTCTTCTATAATGCTTCTCTCAATGAAATAAGCATTTCGATGAAACCAACTTCAAAATTTGTGTCGATTGGTGAAGTTGAGATTAGGGTCTTCTGAAGTGCTGATCTCACTGAAATAAACATTTCAGTGAAACTGGCATCTACAGTTTTGACGTGAGCTGAAGTTGAGATTTTGGTCTTCTGAGGTGCATATCTTACTGAAATAAGCATTTCAGTGAAACCTGCATCAGCAGTTGAGTCGATAGCTGAAATTGAGATTTTGATCTTCCGAAGTGCTTATAACACTGAAATAAGCATTTCAGTGAAACCAGCATTAAAAGTTGAGTAATTTGTTGATGTTGCGATTTTGGTCTTCTGAGGTGGATATCTCACTGAAATAACCATTTCAGTGAAACCTGCATCAGCAGTTGAGTCTTTAGCTGAAATTGAGATTTTGATCTTCTGAAGTGCTTAAAACACTGAAATAAGCATTTCAGTGAAACCAGCATTAAAAGTTGAGTCATTTGTTGAAGTTGAGATTATGGTCTTCTGAAGTGCTGATCTCACTGAAATAAGCATTTCAGTGAAACTTGCATCAACAGGTGAGTCGTTAGGTGATGTTGAGATTTTGCTCTTCAGAAATGCTTCTCTCAGTGAAATAAGCATTTCAGTGAAACCAACTTCAAAATTTGTGTCGATTGGTGAAGTTGAGATTTAGGTCTTCGGAAGTGCTGATCTCACTGAAATAAGCATTTCAGTGAAACTAGCATCTACTGTTTTGACGTGAGTTCAAGTTGAGATTTTTGTCTTCTGAGGTGCATTTTTTACTGAAATAAGCATTTCAGTGAAACCAGCATTAAAAGTTGAGTCATTTGTTAAAGTTGAGATTTTGGTCTTCTGAAGTGCTGATCTCCCTGAAATAAGCATTTCAGTTAAACTGGCATCTACAGTTGAGACTTGAGGTGAAGTTGAGATTTGGGTCGTCTGAAGTGCTTATCTCACTGAAATAAGCATTCACGTAAACCAGCATCAAGAGTCGAGTCGTTAGGTGAAATTGAGATTTTGATCTTCTGAAGTGCTTATCACACTGAAATAAGCATTTCAGTGAAACCAGCATTAAAAGTTGAGTCATTTGTTGAAGTTGAGATTATGGTCTTCTGATGTGCTGATCTCACTGAAATAAGCCTTTCAGTGAAACTAGCATCTACAGTTGAGACGTTAGGCGAAGTTGAGATTTTGGTCTTCCGATGTGCTTATCTCTCTCAAATAAGCATTTCAGTAAAACCAGCATTCAACGTTGAGTCATTTGGTGATGTTGAGAATTTCTTCTTCTGAAGAGCTTATCTCACTGAAATAAGCATTCATATAAACTAGCATCAAGAGTTCAGTCGTCAGGGGAAATTGAGATTTTGATCTTCTCAAGTGCTTATCACACTGAAATAAGCATTTCAGTGAAACCAGCATTAAAAGTTGAGTCATTTGTTGTTGTTGAGATTTTGGTCTTCTGAGGTGCATATCTCACTGAAATAAGCATTTCTGTGAAACTTGCATCAGCAGATGAGTCGTTAGGTGATGTTGAGATTTTGCTCTTCTATAATGCTTCTCTCAATGAAATAAGCATTTCGATGAAACCAACTCCAAAATTTGTGTCGATTGGTGAAGTTGAGATTTGGGTCTTCTGAAGTGCTGATCTCACTGAAATAAACATTTCAGTGAATCTGGCATCTACAGTTTTGACGTGAGGTGAAGTTGAGATTTTGGTCTTCTGAGGTGCATATCTTACTGAAATAAGCATTTCAGTGAAACCTGCATCAGCAGTTGAGTGGTTAGCTGAAATTGAGATTTTGATCTTCCGAAGTGCTTATAACACTGAAATAAGCATTTCAGTGAAACCAGCATAAAAAGTTGAGTCATTTGATGAAGTTGAGATTATGGTCTTCTGAAGTGCTGATCTCACTGAAATAAGCATTTCAGTGAAACTTGCATCAACAGGTGAGTCGTTAGGTGATGTTGAGATTTTGCTCTTCTGAAATGCTTCTCTCAGTGAAATAAGCATTTCAGTGAAACCAACTTCAAAATTTGTGTCGGTCGGTGAAGTTGAGATTTGTGTCTTCTGATGTGCTGATCTCACTGAAATAAGCCTTTCAGTGAAACTAGCATCTACAGTTGAGACGTTAGGCGAAGTTGAGATTTTGGTCTTCCGATGTGCTTATCTCTCTCAAATAAGTATTTCAGTAAAACCAGCATTCAATGTTGAGGCAATTGGTGATGTTGAGAATTTCTTTTTCTGAAGAGCTTATCTCACTGAAATCAGCATTCATATAAACTAGCATCAAGAGTTCAGTCGTCAGGTGAAATTGAGATTTTGATCTTCTGAAGTGCTTATCACACTGAAATAAGCATTTCAGTGAAACTAGCATCTACAGTTTTGACGTGAGTTGAAGTTGAGATTTTTGTCTTCTGAGGTGCATTTCTTACTGAAATAAGCATTTCAGTGAAACCAGCAATTAAAAGTTGAGTCATTTGTTGAAGTTGAGATTTTGGTCTTCTGAAGTGCTGATCTCCCTGAAATAAGCATTTCAGTTAAACTAGCATCTACAGTTGAGACTTGAGGTGAAGTTGAGATTTGGGTCGTCTGAAGTGCTTATCTCACTGAAATAAGCATTCACGTAAACCAGCATCAAGAGTTGAGTCGTTAGGTGAAATTGAGATTTTGATCTGCTGAAGTGCTTATCACACTGAAATAAGCATTTCAGTGAAACCAGCATTAAAAGTTGAGTCATTTGTTGAAGTTGAGATTTTGGTCTTCTGCAGTGCTGATCTCCCTGAAATAAGCATTTCAGTTAAACTAGCATCTACAGTTGAGACTTGAGGTGAAGTTGAGATTTGGGTCTAATGAAGTGCTTATCTCACTGAAATAAGCATTCACGTAAACCAGCATCAAGAGTTGAGTCGTTAGGTGAAATTGAGATTTTGATCTTCTGAAGTGCTTATCACACTGAAATAAGCATTTCAGTGAAACCAGCATTAAAAGTTGAGTCATTTGTTGAAGTTGAGATTATGGTCTTCTGAACTGCTGATCTCACTGAAATAAGCATATCAGTGAAATTTGCATCAGCAGGTGAGTCGTTAGGTGATGTTGAGATTTTGCTCTTCTGAAATGCTTCTCTCAGTGAAATAAGCATTTCAGTGAAACCAACTTCAAAATTTGTGTCGATCGGTGAAGTTGAGATTTGTGTCTTCTGATGTGCTGATCTCACTGAAATAAGCCTTTCAGTGAAACTAGCATCTACAGTTGAGACGTTAGGCGAAGTTGAGATTTTGGTCTTCCGATGTGCTTATCTCTCTCAAATAAGCATTTCAGTAAAACCAGCATTCAACGTTGAGTCATTTGGTGATGTTGAGAATTTCTTCTTCTGAAGAGCTTATCTCACTGAAATAAGCATTCATATAAACTAGCATCAAGAGTTCAGTCGTCAGGTGAAATTGAGATTTTGATCTTCTCAAGTGCTTATCACACTGAAATAAGCATTTCAGTGAAACCAGCATTAAAAGTTGAGTCATTTGTTGTTGTTGAGATTTTGGTCTTCTGAGGTGCATATCTCACTGAAATAAGCATTTCTGTGAAACTTGCATCAGCAGATGAGTCGTTAGGTGATGTTGAGATTTTGCTCTTCTATAATGCTTCTCTCAATGAAATAAGCATTTCGATGAAACCAACTTCAAAATTTGTGTCGATTGGTGAAGTTGAGATTTGGGTCTTCTGAAGTGCTGATCTCACTGAAATAAACATTTCAGTGAAACTGGAATCTACAGTTTTGACGTGAGGTGAAGTTGAGATTTTGGTCTTCTGAGGTGCATATCTTACTGAAATAAGCATTTCAGTGAAACCTGCATCAGCAGTTGAGTCGTTAGCTGAAATTGAGATTTTGATCTTCCGAAGTGCTTATAACACTGAAATAAGCATTTCAGTGAAACCAGCATTAAAAGTTGAGTAATTTGTTGATGTTGCGATTTTGGTCTTCTGAGGTGCATATCTCACTGAAATAACCATTTCAGTGAAACCTGCATCAGCAGTTGAGTCTTTAGCTGAAATTGAGATTTTGATCTTCTGAAGTGCTTAAAACACTGAAATAAGCATTTCAGTGAAACCAGCATTAAAAGTTGAGTCATTTGTTGAAGTTGAGATTATGGTCTTCTGAAGTGCTGATCTCACTGAAATAAGCATTTCAGTGAAACTTGCATCAACAGGTGAGTCGTTAGGTGATGTTGAGATTTTGCTCTTCTGAAATGCTTCTCTCAGTGAAATAAGCATTTCAGTGAAACCAACTTCAAAATTTGTGTCGATTGGTGAAGTTGAGATTTGGGTCTTCTGAAGTGCTGATCTCACTGAAATAAGCATTTCAGTGAAACCAGCATTAAAAGTTGAGTCATTTGTTGAAGTTGAGATTATGGTCTTCTGAAGTGCTGATCTCACTGAAATAAGCATTTCAGTGAAATTTGCATCATCAGGTGAGTCGTTAGGTGATGTTGAGATTTTGCTCTTCTGAAATGCTTCTCTCAGTGAAATAAGCATTTCATTGAAACCAACTTCAAAATTTGTGTCGATCGGTGAAGTTGAGATTTGTGTCTTCTGATGTGCTGATCTCACTGAAATAAGCCTTTCAGTGAAACTAGCATCTACAGTTGAGACGTTAGGCGAAGTTGAGATTTTGGTCTTCCGATGTGCTTATCTCTCTCAAATAAGCATTTCAGTAAAACCAGCATTCAACGTTGAGTCATTTGGTGATGTTGAGAATTTCTTCTTCTGAAGAGCTTATCTCACTGAAATAAGCATTCATATAAACTAGCATCAAGAGTTCAGTCGTCAGGTGAAATTGAGATTTTGATCTTCTGAAGTGCTTATCACACTGAAATAAGCATTTCAGTGAAACTAACTTCAAAATTTGTGTCGATCGATGAAGTTGAGATTTGTGTCTTCTGATGTGCTGATCTCACTGAAATAAGCCTTTCAGTGAAACTAGCATCTACAGTTGAGAGGTTAGGCGAAGTTAAGATTTTGGTCTTCCGATGTGCTTATCTCTCTCAAATAAGCATTACAGTAAAACCAGCATTCAACGTTGAGTCATTTGTTGATTGTGAGAATTTCTTCTTCTGAAGAGCTTAGCTCACTGAAATAAGCATTCACGTAAACCAGCATCAAAAGATGAGTCGTTAGGTGAAATTGAGATTTTGATCTTCTGAAGTGCTTATCACACTGAAACAAGCATTTCAGTGAAACCAGCATTAAAAGTTGAGTCATTTGTTGAAGTTGAGATTTTGTCTTCTGAAGTGTTGATCTCACTGAAGTAAGCATTTCAGTGAAACTGGCATCTACGGTTGAGACGTTAAGTGAAGTTGAGATTTTGATCTTCTGATGTGCTTATCTGACTCAAATAAGCATTACAGTAAAACCAGCATTCAAAGTTGAATCATTTGGTGATTGTGAGAATTTCTTCATCTGAAGAGCTTATCTCACTGAAATAAGCATTCACGTAAACCAGCATCAAGAGTTGAGTCGTTAGGTGAAATTGAGATTTTGATCTTCTGAAGTGCTTATCACACTGAAATAAGCATTTCAGTGAAACCAGCATTAAAAGTTCAGTAATTTGTTGATGTTGAGATTTTGGTCTTCTGAGGTGCATATCTCACAGAAATAACCATTTCAGTGAAACCTGCATCAGCAGTTGAGTCGTTAGCTGAAATTGAGATTTTCATCTTCTGAAGTGCTTAAAACACTGAAATAAGCATTTCAGTGAAACCAACTTCAAAATTTGTGTCGATCGGTGAAGTTGAGATTTGTGTCTTCTGATGTGCTGATCTCACTGAAATAAGCCTTTCAGTGAAACTAGCATCTACAGTTGAGAGGTTAGGCGAAGTTGAGATTTTGGTCTTCCGATGTGCTTATCTCTCTCAAATAAGCATTTCAGTAAAACCAGCATTCAACGTTGAGTCATTTGTTGATTGTGAGAATTTCTTCTTCTGAAGAGCTTAGCTCACTGAAATAAGCATTCACGTAAACCAGCATCAAGAGATGAGTCGTTAGGTGAAATTGAGATTTTGATCTTCTGAAGTGCTTATCACACTGAAATAAGCATTTCAGTGAAACCAGCATTAAAAGTTGAGTCATTTGTTGAAGTTGAGATTTTGGTCTTCTGCAGTGCTGATCTCCCTGAAATAAGCATTTCAGTTAAATTAGCATCTACAGTTGAGACTTGAGGTGAAGTTGAGATTTGGGTCTAATGAAGTGCTTATCTCACTGAAATAAGCTTTCACGTAAACCAGCATCAAGAGTTGAGTCGTTAGGTGAAATTGAGATTTTGATGTTCTGAAGTGCTTATCACACTGAAATAAGCATTTCAGTGAAACCAGCATTAAAAGTTGAGTCATTTGTTGAATTTGAGATTATGTTCTTCTGAAGTGCTGATCTCACTGAAATATGTATTGCAGTGAAATTTGCATCAGCAGGTGAGTCGTTAGGTGATGTTGAGATTTTGCTCTTCTGAAATGCTTCTCTCAGTGAAATAAGCATTTCAGTGAAACCAACTTCAAAATTTGTGTCGATCGGTGAAGTTGAGATTTGTGTCTCGTGATGTGCTGATCTCACTGAAATAAGCATTTCAGTGAAACTAGCATCTACAGTTGAGACGTTTTGCGAAGTTGAGATTTTGGTCTTCCGATGTGCTTATCTCTCTCAAATAAGCATTTCAGTAAAACCAGCATTCAACGTTGAGTCATTTGGTGATGTTGAGAATTTCTTCTTCTGAAGAGCTTATCTCACTGAAATAAGCATTCATATAAACTAGCATCAAGAGTTCAGTCGTCAGGTGAAATTGAGATTTTGATCTTCTCAAGTGCTTTTCACACTGAAATAAGCATTTCAGTGAAACCAGCATTAAAAGTTGAGTCATTTGTTAAAGTTGAGATTTTGGTCTTCTGAAGTGCTGATCTCCCTGAAATAAGCATTTCAGTTAAACTGGCATCTACAGTTGAGACTTGAGGTGAAGTTGAGATTTGGGTCGTCTGAAGTGCTTATCTCACTGAAATAAGCATTCACGTAAACCAGCATCAAGAGTCGAGTCGTTAGGTGAAATTGAGATTTTGATCTTCTGAAGTGCTTATCACACTGAAATAAGCATTTCAGTGAAACCAGCATTAAAAGTTGAGTCATTTGTTGAAGTTGAGATTATGGTCTTCTGATGTGCTGATCTCACTGAAATAAGCCTTTCAGTGAAACTAGCATCTACAGTTGAGACGTTAGGCGAAGTTGAGATTTTGGTCTTCCGATGTGCTTATCTCTCTCAAATAAGCATTTCAGTAAAACCAGCATTCAACGTTGAGTCATTTGGTGATGTTGAGAATTTCTTCTTCTGAAGAGCTTATCTCACTGAAATAAGCATTCATATAAACTAGCATCAAGAGTTCAGTCGTCAGGGGAAATTGAGATTTTGATCTTCTCAAGTGCTTATCACACTGAAATAAGCATTTCAGTGAAACCAGCATTAAAAGTTGAGTCATTTGTTGTTGTTGAGATTTTGGTCTTCTGAGGTGCATATCTCACTGAAATAAGCATTTCTGTGAAACTTGCATCAGCAGATGAGTCGTTAGGTGATGTTGAGATTTTGCTCTTCTATAATGCTTCTCTCAATGAAATAAGCATTTCGATGAAACCAACTCCAAAATTTGTGTCGATTGGTGAAGTTGAGATTTGGGTCTTCTGAAGTGCTGATCTCACTGAAATAAACATTTCAGTGAAACTGGCATCTACAGTTTTGACGTGAGGTGAAGTTGAGATTTTGGTCTTCTGAGGTGCATATCTTACTGAAATAAGCATTTCAGTGAAACCTGCATCAGCAGTTGAGTGGTTAGCTGAAATTGAGATTTTGATCTTCCGAAGTGCTTATAACACTGAAATAAGCATTTCAGTGAAACCAGCATTAAAAGTTGAGTAATTTGTTGATGTTGCGATTTTTGTCTTCTGAGGTGCATATCTCACTGAAATAACCATTTCAGTGAAACCTGCATCAGCAGTTGAGTCTTTAGCTGAAATTGAGATTTTGATCTTCTGAAGTGCTTAAAACACTGAAATAAGCATTTCAGTGAAACCAGCATAAAAAGTTGAGTCATTTGTTGAAGTTGAGATTATGGTCTTCTGAAGTGCTGATCTCACTGAAATAAGCATTTCAGTGAAACTTGCATCAACAGGTGAGTCGTTAGGTGATGTTGAGATTTTGCTCTTCTGAAATGCTTCTCTCAGTGAAATAAGCATTTCAGTGAAACCAACTTCAAAATTTCTGTCGGTCGGTGAAGTTGAGATTTGTGTCTTCTGATGTGCTGATCTCACTGAAATACGCCTTTCAGTGAAACTAGCATCTACAGTTGAGACGTTAGGCGAAGTTGAGATTTTGGTCTTCCGATGTGCTTATCTCTCTCAAATAAGTATTTCAGTAAAACCAGCATTCAACGTTGAGGCAATTGGTGATGTTGAGAATTTCTTTTTCTGAAGAGCTTATCTCACTGAAATCAGCATTCATATAAACTAGCATCAAGAGTTCAGTCCTCAGGTGAAATTGAGATTTTGATCTTCTGAAGTGCTTATCACACTGAAATAAGCATTTCAGTGAAACTAGCATCTACAGTTTTGACGTGAGTTGAAGTTGAGATTTTTGTCTTCTGAGGTGCATTTCTTACTGAAATAAGCATTTCAGTGAAACCAGCAATTAAAAGTTGAGTCATTTGTTGAAGTTGAGATTTTGGTCTTCTGAAGTGCTGATCTCCCTGAAATAAGCATTTCAGTTAAACTAGCATCTACAGTTGAGACTTGAGGTGAAGTTGAGATTTGGGTCGTCTGAAGTGCTTATCTCACTGAAATAAGCATTCACGTAAACCAGCATCAAGAGTTGAGTCGTTAGGTGAAATTGAGATTTTGATCTTCTGAAGTGCTTATCACACTGAAATAAGCATTTCAGTGAAACCAGCATTAAAAGTTGAGTCATTTGTTGAAGTTGAGATTTTGGTCTTCTGCAGTGCTGATCTCCCTGAAATAAGCATTTCAGTTAATCTAGCATCTACAGTTGAGACTTGAGGTGAAGTTGAGATTTGGGTCTAATGAAGTGCTTATCTCACTGAAATAAGCATTCACGTAAACCAGCATCAAGAGTTGAGTCGTTAGGTGAAATTGAGATTTTGATCTTCTGAAGTGCTTATCACACTGAAATAAGCATTTCAGTGAAACCAGCATTAAAAGTTGAGTCATTTGTTGAAGTTGAGATTATGGTCTTCTGAACTGCTGATCTCACTGAAATAAGCATATCAGTGAAATTTGCATCAGCAGGTGAGTCGTTAGGTGATGTTGAGATTTTGCTCTTCTGAAATGCTTCTCTCAGTGAAATAAGCATTTCAGTGAAACCAACTTCAAAATTTGTGTCGATCGGTGAAGTTGAGATTTGTGTCTTCTGATGTGCTGATCTCACTGAAATAAGCCTTTCAGTGAAACTAGCATCTACAGTTGAGACGTTAGGCGAAGTTGAGATTTTGGTCTTCCGATGTGCTTATCTCTCTCAAATAAGCATTTCAGTAAAACCAGCATTCAACGTTGAGTCATTTGGTGATGTTGAGAATTTCTTCTTGTGAAGAGCTTATCTCACTGAAATAAGCATTCATATAAACTAGCATCAAGAGTTCAGTCGTCAGGTGAAATTGAGATTTTGATCTTCTCAAGTGCTTATCACACTGAAATAAGCATTTCAGTGAAACCAGCATTTAAAGTTGAGTCATTTGTTGTTGTTGAGATTTTGGTCTTCTGAGGTGCATATCTCACTGAAATAAGCATTTCTGTGAAACTTGCATCAGCAGATGAGTCGTTAGGTGATGTTGAGATTTTGCTCTTCTATAATGCTTCTCTCAATGAAATAAGCATTTCGATGAAACCAACTTCAAAATTTGTGTCGATTGGTGAAGTTGAGATTTGGGTCTTCTGAAGTGCTGATCTCACTGAAATAAACATTTCAGTGAAACTGGAATCTACAGTTTTGACGTGAGGTGAAGTTGAGATTTTGGTCTTCTGAGGTGCATATCTTACTGAAATAAGCATTTCATTGAAACCTGCATCAGCAGTTGAGTGGTTAGCTGAAATTGAGATTTTGATCTTCCGAAGTGCTTATAACACTGAAATAAGCATTTCAGTGAAACCAGCATTAAAAGTTGAGTAATTTGTTGATGTTGCGATTTTGGTCTTCTGAGGTGCATATCTCACTGAAATAACCATTTCAGTGAAACCTGCATCAGCAGTTGAGTCTTTAGCTGAAATTGAGATTTTGATCTTCTGAAGTGCTTAAAACACTGAAATAAGCATTTCAGTGAAACCAGCATTAAAAGTTGAGTCATTTGTTGAAGTTGAGATTATGGTCTTCTGAAGTGCTGATCTCACTGAAATAAGCATTTCAGTGAAACTTGCATCAACAGGTGAGTCGTTAGGTGATGTTGAGATTTTGCTCTTCTGAAATGCTTCTCTCAGTGAAATAAGCATTTCAGTGAAACCAACTTCAAAATTTGTGTCGATTGGTGAAGTTGAGATTTGGGTCTTCTGAAGTGCTGATCTCACTGAAATAAGCATTTCAGTGAAACCAGCATTAAAAGTTGAGTCATTTGTTGAAGTTGAGATTATGGTCTTCTGAAGTGCTGATCTCACTGAAATAAGCATTTCAGTGAAATTTGCATCATCAGGTGAGTCGTTAGGTGATGTTGAGATTTTGCTCTTCTGAAATGCTTCTCTCAGTGAAATAAGCATTTCATTGAAACCAACTTCAAAATTTGTGTCGATCGGTGAAGTTGAGATTTGTGTCTTCTGATGTGCTGATCTCACTGAAATAAGCCTTTCAGTGAAACTAGCATCTACAGTTGAGACGTTAGGCGAAGTTGAGATTTTGGTCTTCCGATGTGCTTATCTCTCTCAAATAAGCATTTCAGTAAAACCAGCATTCAACGTTGAGTCATTTGGTGATGTTGAGAATTTCTTCTTCTGAAGAGCTTATCTCACTGAAATAAGCATTCATATAAACTAGCATCAAGAGTTCAGTCGTCAGGTGAAATTGAGATTTTGATCTTCTGAAGTGCTTATCACACTGAAATAAGCATTTCAGTGAAACTAACTTCAAAATTTGTGTCGATCGGTGAAGTTGAGATTTGTGTCTTCAGATGTGCTGATCTCACTGAAATAAGCCTTTCAGTGAAACTAGCATCTACAGTTGAGAGGTTAGGCGAAGTTAAGATTTTGGTCTTCCGATGTGCTTATCTCTCTCAAATAAGCATTACAGTAAAACCAGCATTCAACGTTGAGTCATTTGTTGATTGTGAGAATTTCTTCTTCTGAAGAGCTTAGCTCACTGAAATAAGCATTCACGTAAACCAGCATCAAAAGATGGGTCGTTAGGTGAAATTGAGATTTTGATCTTCTGAAGTGCTTATCACACTGAAACAAGCATTTCAGTGAAACCAGCATTAAAAGTTGAGTCATTTGTTGAAGTTGAGATTTTGTCTTCTGAAGTGTTGATCTCACTGAAGTAAGCATTTCAGTGAAACTGGCATCTACGGTTGAGACGTTAAGTGAAGTTGAGATTTTGATCTTCTGATGTGCTTATCTGACTCAAATAAGCATTACAGTAAAACCAGCATTCAAAGTTGAATCATTTGGTGATTGTGAGAATTTCTTCATCTGAAGAGCTTATCTCACTGAAATAAGCATTCACGTAAACCAGCATCAAGAGTTGAGTCGTTAGGTGAAATTGAGATTTTGATCTTCTGAAGTGCTTATCACACTGAAATAAGCATTTCAGTGAAACCAGCATTAAAAGTTCAGTAATTTGTTGATGTTGAGATTTTGGTCTTCTGAGGTGCATATCTCACAGAAATAACCATTTCAGTGAAACCTGCATCAGCAGTTGAGTCGTTAGCTGAAATTGAGATTTTCATCTTCTGAAGTGCTTAAAACACTGAAATAAGCATTTCAGTGAAACCAACTTCAAAATTTGTGTCGATCGGTGAAGTTGAGATTTGTGTCTTCTGATGTGCTGATCTCACTGAAATAAGCCTTTCAGTGAAACTAGCATCTACAGTTGAGAGGTTAGGCGAAGTTGAGATTTTGGTCTTCCGATGTGCTTATCTCTCTCAAATAAGCATTTCAGTAAAACCAGCATTCAACGTTGAGTCATTTGTTGATTGTGAGAATTTCATCTTCTGAAGAGCTTAGCTCACTGAAATAAGCATTCACGTAAACCAGCATCAAGAGATGAGTCGTGAGGTGAAATTGAGATTTTGATCTTCTGAAGTGCTTATCACACTGAAATAAGCATTTCAGTGAAACCAGCATTAAAAGTTGAGTCATTTGTTGAAGTTGAGATTTTGGTCTTCTGCAGTGCTGATCTCCCTGAAATAAGCATTTCAGTTAAATTAGCATCTACAGTTGAGACTTGAGGTGAAGTTGAGATTTGGGTCTAATGAAGTGCTTATCTCACTGAAATAAGCTTTCACGTAAACCAGCATCAAGAGTTGAGTCGTTAGGTGAAATTGAGATTTTGATGTTCTGAAGTGCTTATCACACTGAAATAAGCATTTCAGTGAAACCAGCATTAAAAGTTGAGTCATTTGTTGAATTTGAGATTATGTTCTTCTGAAGTGCTGATCTCACTGAAATAAGCATTTCTGTGAAATTTGCATCAGCAGGTTAGTCGTTAGGTGATGTTGAGATTTTGCTCTTCTGAAATGCTTCTCTCAGTGAAATAAGCATTTCAGTGAAACCAACTTCAAAATTTGTGTCGATCGGTGAAGTTGAGATTTGTGTCTTCTGATGTGCTGATCTCACTGAAATAAGCCTTTCAGTGAAACTAGCATCTACAGTTGAGACGTTTTGCGAAGTTGAGATTTTGGTCTTCCGATGTGCTTATCTCTCTCAAATAAGCATTTCAGTAAAACCAGCATTCAACGTTGAGTCATTTGGTGATGTTGAGAATTTCTTCTTCTGAAGAGCTTATCTCACTGAAATAAGCATTCATATAAACTAGCATCAAGAGTTCAGTCGTCAGGTGAAATTGAGATTTTGATCTTCTCAAGTGCTTTTCACACTGAAATAAGCATTTCAGTGAAACCAGCATTAAAAGTTGAGTCATTTGTTGTTGTTGAGATTTTGGTCTTCTGAGGTGCATATCTCACTGAAATAAGCATTTCTGTGAAACTTGCATCGGCAGATGAGTCGTTAGGTGATGTTGAGATTTTGCTCTTCTATAATGCTTCTCTCAATGAAATAAGCATTTCGATGAAACCAACTTCAAAATTTGTGTCGATTGGTGAAGTTGAGATTAGGGTCTTCTGAAGTGCTGATCTCACTGAAATAAACATTTCAGTGAAACTGGCATCTACAGTTTTGACGTGAGCTGAAGTTGAGATTTTGGTCTTCTGAGGTGCATATCTTACTGAAATAAGCATTTCAGTGAAACCTGCATCAGCAGTAGAGTCGATAGCTGAAATTGAGATTTTGATCTTCCGAAGTGCTTATAACACTGAAATAAGCATTTCAGTGAAACCAGCATTAAAAGTTGAGTAATTTGTTGATGTTGCGATTTTGGTCTTCTGAGGTGCATATCTCACTGAAATAACCATTTCAGTGAAACCTGCATCAGCAGTTGAGTCTTTATCTGAAATTGAGATTTTGATCTTCTGAAGTGCTTAAAACACTGAAATAAGCATTTCAGTGAAACCAGCATTAAAAGTTGAGTCATTTGTTGAAGTTGAGATTATGGTCTTCTGAAGTGCTGATCTCACTGAAATAAGCATTTCAGTGAAACTTGCATCAACAGGTGAGTCGTTAGGTGATGTTGAGATTTTGCTCTTCAGAAATGCTTCTCTCAGTGAAATAAGCATTTCAGTGAAACCAACTTCAAAATTTGTGTCGATTGGTGAAGTTGAGATTTAGGTCTTCGGAAGTGCTGATCTCACTGAAATAAGCATTTCAGTGAAACTAGCATCTACTGTTTTGACGTGAGTTCAAGTTGAGATTTTTGTCTTCTGAGGTGCATTTTTTACTGAAATAAGCATTTCAGTGAAACCAGCATTAAAAGTTGAGTCATTTGTTAAAGTTGAGATTTTGGTCTTCTGAAGTGCTGATCTCCCTGAAATAAGCATTTCAGTTAAACTGGCATCTACAGTTGAGACTTGAGGTGAAGTTGAGATTTGGGTCGTCTGAAGTGCTTATCTCACTGAAATAAGCATTCACGTAAACCAGCATCAAGAGTCGAGTCGTTAGGTGAAATTGAGATTTTGATCTTCTGAAGTGCTTATCACACTGAAATAAGCATTTCAGTGAAACCAGCATTAAAAGTTGAGTCATTTGTTGAAGTTGAGATTATGGTCTTCTGATGTGCTGATCTCACTGAAATAAGCCTTTCAGTGAAACTAGCATCTACAGTTGAGACGTTAGGCGAAGTTGAGATTTTGGTCTTCCGATGTGCTTATCTCTCTCAAATAAGCATTTCAGTAAAACCAGCATTCAACGTTGAGTCATTTGGTGATGTTGAGAATTTCTTCTTCTGAAGAGCTTATCTCACTGAAATAAGCATTCATATAAACTAGCATCAAGAGTTCAGTCGTCAGGGGAAATTGAGATTTTGATCTTCTCAAGTGCTTATCACACTGAAATAAGCATTTCAGTGAAACCAGCATTAAAAGTTGAGTCATTTGTTGTTGTTGAGATTTTGGTCTTCTGAGGTGCATATCTCACTGAAATAAGCATTTCTGTGAAACTTGCATCAGCAGATGAGTCGTTAGGTGATGTTGAGATTTTGCTCTTCTATAATGCTTCTCTCAATGAAATAAGCATTTCGATGAAACCAACTCCAAAATTTGTGTCGATTGGTGAAGTTGAGATTTGGGTCTTCTGAAGTGCTGATCTCACTGAAATAAACATTTCAGTGAAACTGGCATCTACAGTTTTGACGTGAGGTGAAGTTGAGATTTTGGTCTTCTGAGGTGCATATCTTACTGAAATAAGCATTTCAGTGAAACCTGCATCAGCAGTTGAGTGGTTAGCTGAAATTGAGATTTTGATCTTCCGAAGTGCTTATAACACTGAAATAAGCATTTCAGTGAAACCAGCATAAAAAGTTGAGTCATTTGTTGAAGTTGAGATTATGGTCTTCTGAAGTGCTGATCTCACTGAAATAAGCATTTCAGTGAAACTTGCATCAACAGGTGAGTCGTTAGGTGATGTTGAGATTTTGCTCTTCTGAAATGCTTCTCTCAGTGAAATAAGCATTTCAGTGAAACCAACTTCAAAATTTGTGTCGGTCGGTGAAGTTGAGATTTGTGTCTTCTGATGTGCTGATCTCACTGAAATAAGCCTTTCAGTGAAACTAGCATCTACAGTTGAGACGTTAGGCGAAGTTGAGATTTTGGTCTTGCGATGTGCTTATCTCTCTCAAATAAGTATTTCAGTAAAACCAGCATTCAACGTTGAGGCAATTGGTGATGTTGAGAATTTCTTTTTCTGAAGAGCTTATCTCACTGAAATCAGCATTCATATAAACTAGCATCAAGAGTTCAGTCGTCAGGTGAAATTGAGATTTTGATCTTCTGAAGTGCTTATCACACTGAAATAAGCATTTCAGTGAAACTAGCATCTACAGTTTTGACGTGAGTTGAAGTTGAGATTTTTGTCTTCTGAGGTGCATTTCTTACTGAAATAAGCATTTCAGTGAAACCAGCAATTAAAAGTTGAGTCATTTGTTGAAGTTGAGATTTTGGTCTTCTGAAGTGCTGATCTCCCTGAAATAAGCATTTCAGTTAAACTAGCATCTACAGTTGAGACTTGAGGTGAAGTTGAGATTTGGGTCGTCTGAAGTGCTTATCTCACTGAAATAAGCATTCACGTAAACCAGCATCAAGAGTTGAGTCGTTAGGTGAAATTGAGATTTTGATCTGCTGAAGTGCTTATCACACTGAAATAAGCATTTCAGTGAAACCAGCATTAAAAGTTGAGTCATTTGTTGAAGTTGAGATTTTGGTCTTCTGCAGTGCTGATCTCCCTGAAATAAGCATTTCAGTTAAACTAGCATCTACAGTTGAGACTTGAGGTGAAGTTGAGATTTGGGTCTAATGAAGTGCTTATCTCACTGAAATAAGCATTCACGTAAACCAGCATCAAGAGTTGAGTCGTTAGGTGAAATTGAGATTTTGATCTTCTGAAGTGCTTATCACACTGAAATAAGCATTTCAGTGAAACCAGCATTAAAAGTTGAGTCATTTGTTGAAGTTGAGATTATGGTCTTCTGAACTGCTGATCTCACTGAAATAAGCATATCAGTGAAATTTGCATCAGCAGGTGAGTCGTTAGGTGATGTTGAGATTTTGCTCTTCTGAAATGCTTCTCTCAGTGAAATAAGCATTTCAGTGAAACCAACTTCAAAATTTGTGTCGATCGGTGAAGTTGAGATTTGTGTCTTCTGATGTGCTGATCTCACTGAAATAAGCCTTTCAGTGAAACTAGCATCTACAGTTGAGACGTTAGGCGAAGTTGAGATTTTGGTCTTCCGATGTGCTTATCTCTCTCAAATAAGCATTTCAGTAAAACCAGCATTCAACGTTGAGTCATTTGGTGATGTTGAGAATTTCTTCTTCTGAAGAGCTTATCTCACTGAAATAAGCATTCATATAAACTAGCATCAAGAGTTCAGTCGTCAGGTGAAATTGAGATTTTGATCTTCTCAAGTGCTTATCACACTGAAATAAGCATTTCAGTGAAACCAGCATTAAAAGTTGAGTCATTTGTTGTTGTTGAGATTTTGGTCTTCTGAGGTGCATATCTCACTGAAATAAGCATTTCTGTGAAACTTGCATCAGCAGATGAGTCGTTAGGTGATGTTGAGATTTTGCTCTTCTATAATGCTTCTCTCAATGAAATAAGCATTTCGATGAAACCAACTTCAAAATTTGTGTCGATTGGTGAAGTTGAGATTTGGGTCTTCTGAAGTGCTGATCTCACTGAAATAAACATTTCAGTGAAACTGGAATCTACAGTTTTGACGTGAGGTGAAGTTGAGATTTTGGTCTTCTGAGGTGCATATCTTACTGAAATAAGCATTTCAGTGAAACCTGCATCAGCAGTTGAGTCGTTAGCTGAAATTGAGATTTTGATCTTCCGAAGTGCTTATAACACTGAAATAAGCATTTCAGTGAAACCAGCATTAAAAGTTGAGTAATTTGTTGATGTTGCGATTTTGGTCTTCTGAGGTGCATATCTCACTGAAATAACCATTTCAGTGAAACCTGCATCAGCAGTTGAGTCTTTAGCTGAAATTGAGATTTTGATCTTCTGAAGTGCTTAAAACACTGAAATAAGCATTTCAGTGAAACCAGCATTAAAAGTTGAGTCATTTGTTGAAGTTGAGATTATGGTCTTCTGAAGTGCTGATCTCACTGAAATAAGCATTTCAGTGAAATTTGCATCATCAGGTGAGTCGTTAGGTGATGTTGAGATTTTGCTCTTCTGAAATGCTTCTCTCAGTGAAATAAGCATTTCATTGAAACCAACTTCAAAATTTGTGTCGATCGGTGAAGTTGAGATTTGTGTCTTCTGATGTGCTGATCTCACTGAAATAAGCCTTTCAGTGAAACTCGCATCTACAGTTGAGACGTTAGGCGAAGTTGAGATTTTGGTCTTCCGATGTGCTTATCTCTCTCAAATAAGCATTTCAGTAAAACCAGCATTCAACGTTGAGTCATTTGGTGATGTTGAGAATTTCTTCTTCTGAAGAGCTTATCTCACTGAAATAAGCATTCATATAAACTAGCATCAAGAGTTCAGTCGTCAGGTGAAATTGAGATTTTGATCTTCTGAAGTGCTTATCACACTGAAATAAGCATTTCAGTGAAACTAACTTCAAAATTTGTGTCGATCGGTGAAGTTGAGATTTGTGTCTTCTGATGTGCTGATCTCACTGAAATAAGCCTTTCAGTGAAACTAGCATCTACAGTTGAGAGGTTAGGCGAAGTTAAGATTTTGGTCTTCCGATGTGCTTATCTCTCTCAAATAAGCATTTCAGTAAAACCAGCATTCAACGTTGAGTCATTTGTTGATTGTGAGAATTTCTTCTTCTGAAGAGCTTAGCTCACTGAAATAAGCATTCACGTAAACCAGCATCAAGAGATGAGTCGTTAGGTGAAATTGAGATTTTGATCTTCTGAAGTGCTTATCACACTGAAACAAGCATTTCAGTGAAACCAGCATTAAAAGTTGAGTCATTTGTTGAAGTTGAGATTTTGTCTTCTGAAGTGTTGATCTCACTGAAGTAAGCATTTCAGTGAAACTGGCATCTACGGTTGAGACGTTAAGTGAAGTTGAGATTTTGATCTTCTGATGTGCTTATCTGACTCAAATAAGCATTACAGTAAAACCAGCATTCAAAGTTGAATCATTTGGTGATTGTGAGAATTTCTTCATCTGAAGAGCTTATCTCACTGAAATAAGCATTCACGTAAACCAGCATCAAGAGTTGAGTCGTTAGGTGAAATTGAGATTTTGATCTTCTGAAGTGCTTATCACACTGAAATAAGCATTTCAGTGAAACCAGCATTAAAAGTTCAGTAATTTGTTGATGTTGAGATTTTGGTCTTCTGAGGTGCATATCTCACAGAAATAACCATTTCAGTGAAACCTGCATCAGCAGTTGAGTCGTTAGCTGAAATTGAGATTTTCATCTTCTGAAGTGCTTAAAACACTGAAATAAGCATTTCAGTGAAACCAGCATTAAAAGTTGAGTCATTTGTTGAAGTTGAGATTTTGGTCTTCTGAAGTGCTGATCTCCCTGAAATAAGCATTTCAGTTAAACTAGCATCTACAGTTGAGACGTGAGGTGAAGTTGAGATTTGGGTCTAATGAAGTGCTTATCTCACTGAAATAAGCATTCACGTAAACCAGCATCAAGAGTTGAGTCGTCAGGTGAAATTGAGATTTTGATCTTCCGAAGTGCTTATCACACTGAGACAAGCATTTCAGTGAAACCAGCATTAAAAGTTGAGTCATTTATTGAAGTTAAGATTTTGTCTTCTGAAGTGTTGATCTCACTGAAGTAAGCATTTCAGTGAAACTAGCATCTACAGTTGAGACGTTAAGTGAAGTTGAGATTTTGATCTTCTGATGTGCTTATCTCACTCAAATAAGCATTTAAGTAAAACCAGCATTCAAAGTTGAGTCATTTGGTGATTGTGAGAATTTCTTCTTCTTGAAGAGCTTATCTCACTGAAATAAGCATTCACGTAAACCAGCATCAAGAGTTGAGTCGTTAGGTGAAATTGAGATTTTGATCTTCTGAAGTGCTTATCACACTGAAATAAGCATTTCAGTGAAACCAGCATTAAAAGTTGAGTCATTTGTTGAAGTTGAGATTTTGGTCTTCTGCAGTGCTGATCTCCCTGAAATAAGCATTTCAGTTAAACTAGCATCTACAGTTGAGACTTGAGGTGAAGTTGAGATTTGGGTCTAATGAAGTGCTTATCTCACTGAAATAAGCATTCACGTAAACCAGCATCAAGAGTTGAGTCGTTAGGTGAAATTGAGATTTTGATCTTCTGAAGTGCTGATCTCACTGAAATAAGCATTTCAGTGAAACTAGCATCTACAGTTTTGACGTGAGTTGAAGTTGAGATTTTTGTCTTCTGAGGTGCATTTCTTACTGAAATAAGCATTTCAGTGAAACCAGCATCAACAGTTGAGTCTTTAGCTGAAATTGAGATTTTGATCTTCTGAAGTGCTTAAAACACTGAAATAAGCATTTCAGTGAAACCAGCATTAAAAGTTGAGTCATTTGTTGAAGTTGAGATTATGGTCTTCTGAAGTGCTGATCTCACTGAAATAAGCATTTCAGTGAAACTTGCATCAACAGGTGAGTCGTTAGGTGATGTTGAGATTTTGCTCTTCTGAAATGCTTCTCTCAGTGAAATAAGCATTTCAGTGAAACCAGCATTAAAAGTTGAGTCATTTGTTGAAGTTGAGATTATGGTCTTCTGAAGTGCTGATCTCACTGAAATAAGCATTTCAGTGAAACTTGCATCAACAGGTGAGTCGTTAGGTGATGTTGAGATTTTGCTCTTCTGAAATGCTTCTCTCAGTGAAATAAGCATTTCAGTGAAACCAACTTCAAAATTTGTGTCGATTGGTGAAGTTGAGATTTGGGTCTTCTGAAGTGCTGATCTCACTGAAATAAGCATTTCAGTGAAACTAGCATCTACAGTTTTGACGTGAGTTGAAGTTGAGATTTTTGTCTTCTGAGGTGCATTTCTTACTGAAATAAGCATTTCAGTGAAACCAGAATTAAAAGTTGAGTCATTTGTTGAAGTTGAGATTTTGGTCTTCTGAAGTGCTGATCTCACTGAAATAAGCATTTCAGTTAAACTAGCATCTACAGTTGAGACTTGAGGTGAAGTTGAGATTTGGGTCTAATGAAGTGCTTATCTCACTGAAATAAGCATTCACGTAAACCAGCATCAAGAGTTGAGTCGTTAGGTGAAATTGAGATTTTGATCTTCTGAAGTGCTTATCACACTGAAATAAGCATTTCAGTGAAACCAGCATTAAAAGTTGAGTCATTTGTTGAAGTTGAGATTATGGTCTTCTGAAGTGCTGATCTCACTGAAATAAGCATTTCAGTGAAATTTGCATCAGCAGGTGAGTCGTTAGGTGATGTTGAGATTTTGCTCTTCTGAAATGCTTCTCTCAGTGAAATAAGCATTTCAGTGAAACCAACTTCAAAATTTGTGTCGATTGGTGAAGTTGAGATTAGGGTCTTCTGAAGTGCTGATCTCACTGAAATAAACATTTCAGTGAAACTGGCATCTACAGTTTTGACGTGAGGTGAAGTTGAGATTTTGGTCTTCTGAGGTGCATATCTTACTGAAATAAGCATTTCAGTGAAACCTGCATCAGCAGTTGATTCGTTAGCTGAAATTGAGATTTTGATCTTCCGAAGTGCTTATAACACTGAAATAAGCATTTCAGTGAAACCAGCATTAAAAGTTGAGTAATTTGTTGATGTTGCGATTTTGGTCTTCTGAGGTGCATATCTCACTGAAATAACCATTTCAGTGAAACCTGCATCAGCAGTTGAGTCTTAGGCTGAAATTGAGATTTTGATCTTCTGAAGTGCTTAAAACACTGAAATAAGCATTTCAGTGAAACCAGCATTAAAAGTTGAGTCATTTGTTGAAGTTGAGATTATGGTCTTCTGAAGTGCTGATCTCACTGAAATAAGCATTTCAGTGAAACTTGCATCAACAGGTGAGTCGTTAGGTGATGTTGAGATTTTGCTCTTCTGAAATGCTTCTCTCAGTGAAATAAGCATTTCATTGAAACCAACTTCAAAATTTGTGTCGATCGGTGAAGTTGAGATTTGTGTCTTCTGATGTGCTGATCTCACTGAAATAAGCCTTTCAGTGAAACTAGCATCTACAGTTGAGACGTTAGGCGAAGTTGAGATTTTGGTCTTCCGATGTGCTTATCTCTCTCAAATAAGCATTTCAGTAAAACCAGCATTCAACGTTGAGTCATTTGGTGATGTTGAGAATTTCTTCTTCTGAAGAGCTTATCTCACTGAAATAAGCATTCATATAAACTAGCATCAAGAGTTCAGTCGTCAGGTGAAATTGAGATTTTGATCTTCTGAAGTGCTTATCACACTGAAATAAGCATTTCAGTGAAACTAACTTCAAAATTTGTGTCGATCGGTGAAGTTGAGATTTGTGTCTTCTGATGTGCTGATCTCACTGAAATAAGCCTTTCAGTGAAACTAGCATCTACAGTTGAGAGGTTAGGCGAAGTTAAGATTTTGGTCTTCCGATGTGCTTATCTCTCTCAAATAAGCATTTCAGTAAAACCAGCATTCAACGTTGAGTCATTTGTTGATTGTGAGAATTTCTTCTTCTGAAGAGCTTAGCTCACTGAAATAAGCATTCACGTAAACCAGCATCAAAAGATGAGTCGTTAGGTGAAATTGAGATTTTGATCTTCTGAAGTGCTTATCACACTGAAACAAGCATTTCAGTGAAACCAGCATTAAAAGTTGAGTCATTTGTTGAAGTTGAGATTTTGTCTTCTGAAGTGTTGATCTCACTGAAGTAAGCATTTCAGTGAAACTGGCATCTACGGTTGAGACGTTAAGTGAAGTTGAGATTTTGATCTTCTGATGTGCTTATCTGACTCAAATAAGCATTACAGTAAAACCAGCATTCAAAGTTGAATCATTTGGTGATTGTGAGAATTTCTTCATCTGAAGAGCTTATCTCACTGAAATAAGCATTCACGTAAACCAGCATCAAGAGTTGAGTCGTCAGGTGAAATTGAGATTTTGATCTTCTGAAGTGCTTATCACACTGAAATAAGCATTTCAGTGAAACCAGCATTAAAAGTTCAGTAATTTGTTGATGTTGAGATTTTGGTCTTCTGAGGTGCATATCTCACAGAAATAACCATTTCAGTGAAACCTGCATCAGCAGTTGAGTCGTTAGCTGAAATTGAGATTTTCATCTTCTGAAGTGCTTAAAACACTGAAATAAGCATTTCAGTGAAACCAGCATTAAAAGTTGAGTCATTTGTTGAAGTTGAGATTTTGGTCTTCTGAAGTGCTGATCTCCCTGAAATAAGCATTTCAGTTAAACTAGCATCTACAGTTGAGACGTGAGGTGAAGTTGAGATTTGGGTCTAATGAAGTGCTTATCTCACTGAAATAAGCATTCACGTAAACCAGCATCAAGAGTTGAGTCGTCAGGTGAAATTGAGATTTTGATCTTCCGAAGTGCTTATCACACTGAGACAAGCATTTCAGTGAAACCAGCATTAAAAGTTGAGTCATTTATTGAAGTTAAGATTTTGTCTTCTGAAGTGTTGATCTCACTGAAGTAAGCATTTCAGTGAAACTAGCATCTACAGTTGAGACGTTAAGTGAAGTTGAGATTTTGATCTTCTGATGTGCTTATCTCACTCAAATAAGCATTTAAGAAAAACCAGCATTCAAAGTTGAGTCATTTGGTGATTGTGAGAATTTCTTCTTCTTGAAGAGCTTATCTCACTGAAATAAGCATTCACGTAAACCAGCATCAAGAGTTGAGTCGTTAGGTGAAATTGAGATTTTGATCTTCTGAAGTGCTTATCACACTGAAATAAGCATTTCAGTGAAACCAGCATTAAAAGTTGAGTCATTTGTTGAAGTTGAGATTTTGGTCTTCTGCAGTGCTGATCTCCCTGAAATAAGCATTTCAGTTAAACTAGCATCTACAGTTGAGACTTGAGGTGAAGTTGAGATTTGGGTCTAATGAAGTGCTTATCTCACTGAAATAAGCATTCACGTAAACCAGCATCAAGAGTTGAGTCGTTAGGTGAAATTGAGATTTTGATCTTCTGAAGTGCTGATCTCACTGAAATAAGCATTTCAGTGAAACTAGCATCTACAGTTTTGACGTGAGTTGAAGTGAGATTTTTGTCTTCTGAGGTGCATTTCTTACTGAAATAAGCATTTCAGTGAAACCAGCATCAACAGTTGAGTCTTTAGCTGAAATTGAGATTTTGATCTTCTGAAGTGCTTAAAACACTGAAATAAGCATTTCAGTGAAACCAGCATTAAAAGTTGAGTCATTTGTTGAAGTTGAGATTATGGTCTTCTGAAGTGCTGATCTCACTGAAATAAGCATTTCAGTGAAACTTGCATCAACAGGTGAGTCGTTAGGTGATGTTGAGATTTTGCTCTTCTGAAATGCTTCTCTCAGTGAAATAAGCATTTCAGTGAAACCAACTTCAAAATTTGTGTCGATTGGTGAAGTTGAGATTTGGGTCTTCTGAAGTGCTGATCTCACTGAAATAAGCATTTCAGTGAAACTAGCATCTACAGTTTTGACGTGAGTTGAAGTTGAGATTTTTGTCTTCTGAGGTGCATTTCTTACTGAAATAAGCATTTCAGTGAAACCAGAATTAAAAGTTGAGTCATTTGTTGAAGTTGAGATTTTGGTCTTCTGAAGTGCTGATCTCACTGAAATAAGCATTTCAGTTAAACTAGCATCTACAGTTGAGACTTGAGGTGAAGTTGAGATTTGGGTCTAATGAAGTGCTTATCTCACTGAAATAAGCATTCACGTAAACCAGCATCAAGAGTTGAGTCGTTAGGTGAAATTGAGATTTTGATCTTCTGAAGTGCTTATCACACTGAAATAAGCATTTCAGTGAAACCAGCATTAAAAGTTGAGTCATTTGTTGAAGTTGAGATTATGGTCTTCTGAAGTGCTGATCTCACTGAAATAAGCATTTCAGTGAAATTTGCATCAGCAGGTGAGTCGTTAGGTGATGTTGAGATTTTGCTCTTCTGAAATGCTTCTCTCAGTGAAATAAGCATTTCAGTGAAACCAACTTCAAAATTTGTGTCGATTGGTGAAGTTGAGATTAGGGTCTTCTGAAGTGCTGATCTCACTGAAATAAACATTTCAGTGAAACTGGCATCTACAGTTTTGACGTGAGGTGAAGTTGAGATTTTGGTCTTCTGAGGTGCATATCTTACTGAAATAAGCATTTCAGTGAAACCTGCATCAGCAGTTGATTCGTTAGCTGAAATTGAGATTTTGATCTTCCGAAGTGCTTATAACACTGAAATAAGCATTTCAGTGAAACCAGCATTAAAAGTTGAGTAATTTGTTGATGTTGCGATTTTGGTCTTCTGAGGTGCATATCTCACTGAAATAACCATTTCAGTGAAACCTGCATCAGCAGTTGAGTCTTAGGCTGAAATTGAGATTTTGATCTTCTGAAGTGCTTAAAACACTGAAATAAGCATTTCAGTGAAACCAGCATTAAAAGTTGAGTCATTTGTTGAAGTTGAGATTATGGTCTTCTGAAGTGCTGATCTCACTGAAATAAGCATTTCAGTGAAACTTGCATCAACAGGTGAGTCGTTAGGTGATGTTGAGATTTTGCTCTTCTGAAATGCTTCTCTCAGTGAAATAAGCATTTCATTGAAACCAACTTCAAAATTTGTGTCGATCGGTGAAGTTGAGATTTGTGTCTTCTGATGTGCTGATCTCACTGAAATAAGCCTTTCAGTGAAACTAGCATCTACAGTTGAGACGTTAGGCGAAGTTGAGATTTTGGTCTTCCGATGTGCTTATCTCTCTCAAATAAGCATTTCAGTAAAACCAGCATTCAACGTTGAGTCATTTGGTGATGTTGAGAATTTCTTCTTCTGAAGAGCTTATCTCACTGAAATAAGCATTCATATAAACTAGCATCAAGAGTTCAGTCGTCAGGTGAAATTGAGATTTTGATCTTCTGAAGTGCTTATCACACTGAAATAAGCATTTCAGTGAAACTAACTTCAAAATTTGTGTCGATCGGTGAAGTTGAGATTTGTGTCTTCTGATGTGCTGATCTCACTGAAATAAGCCTTTCAGTGAAACTAGCATCTACAGTTGAGAGGTTAGGCGAAGTTAAGATTTTGGTCTTCCGATGTGCTTATCTCTCTCAAATAAGCATTTCAGTAAAACCAGCATTCAACGTTGAGTCATTTGTTGATTGTGAGAATTTCTTCTTCTGAAGAGCTTAGCTCACTGAAATAAGCATTCACGTAAACCAGCATCAAAAGATGAGTCGTTAGGTGAAATTGAGATTTTGATCTTCTGAAGTGCTTATCACACTGAAACAAGCATTTCAGTGAAACCAGCATTAAAAGTTGAGTCATTTGTTGAAGTTGAGATTTTGTCTTCTGAAGTGTTGATCTCACTGAAGTAAGCATTTCAGTGAAACTGGCATCTACGGTTGAGACGTTAAGTGAAGTTGAGATTTTGATCTTCTGATGTGCTTATCTGACTCAAATAAGCATTACAGTAAAACCAGCATTCAAAGTTGAATCATTTGGTGATTGTGAGAATTTCTTCATCTGAAGAGCTTATCTCACTGAAATAAGCATTCACGTAAACCAGCATCAAGAGTTGAGTCGTTAGGTGAAATTGAGATTTTGATCTTCTGAAGTGCTTATCACACTGAAATAAGCATTTCAGTGAAACCAGCATTAAAAGTTCAGTAATTTGTTGATGTTGAGATTTTGGTCTTCTGAGGTGCATATCTCACAGAAATAACCATTTCAGTGAAACCTGCATCAGCAGTTGAGTCGTTAGCTGAAATTGAGATTTTCATCTTCTGAAGTGCTTAAAACACTGAAATAAGCATTTCAGTGAAACCAGCATTAAAAGTTGAGTCATTTGTTGAAGTTGAGATTTTGGTCTTCTGAAGTGCTGATCTCCCTGAAATAAGCATTTCAGTTAAACTAGCATCTACAGTTGAGACGTGAGGTGAAGTTGAGATTTGGGTCTAATGAAGTGCTTATCTCACTGAAATAAGCATTCACGTAAACCAGCATCAAGAGTTGAGTCGTCAGGTGAAATTGAGATTTTGATCTTCCGAAGTGCTTATCACACTGAGACAAGCATTTCAGTGAAACCAGCATTAAAAGTTGAGTCATTTATTGAAGTTAAGATTTTGTCTTCTGAAGTGTTGATCTCACTGAAGTAAGCATTTCAGTGAAACTAGCATCTACAGTTGAGACGTTAAGTGAAGTTGAGATTTTGATCTTCTGATGTGCTTATCTCACTCAAATAAGCATTTAAGTAAAACCAGCATTCAAAGTTGAGTCATTTGGTGATTGTGAGAATTTCTTCTTCTTGAAGAGCTTATCTCACTGAAATAAGCATTCACGTAAACCAGCATCAAGAGTTGAGTCGTTAGGTGAAATTGAGATTTTGATCTTCTGAAGTGCTTATCACACTGAAATAAGCATTTCAGTGAAACCAGCATTAAAAGTTGAGTCATTTGTTGAAGTTGAGATTTTGGTCTTCTGCAGTGCTGATCTCCCTGAAATAAGCATTTCAGTTAAACTAGCATCTACAGTTGAGACTTGAGGTGAAGTTGAGATTTGGGTCTAATGAAGTGCTTATCTCACTGAAATAAGCATTCACGTAAACCAGCATCAAGAGTTGAGTCGTTAGGTGAAATTGAGATTTTGATCTTCTGAAGTGCTGATCTCACTGAAATAAGCATTTCAGTGAAACTAGCATCTACAGTTTTGACGTGAGTTGAAGTTGAGATTTTTGTCTTCTGAGGTGCATTTCTTACTGAAATAAGCATTTCAGTGAAACCAGCATCAACAGTTGAGTCTTTAGCTGAAATTGAGATTTTGATCTTCTGAAGTGCTTAAAACACTGAAATAAGCATTTCAGTGAAACCAGCATTAAAAGTTGAGTCATTTGTTGAAGTTGAGATTATGGTCTTCTGAAGTGCTGATCTCACTGAAATAAGCATTTCAGTGAAACTTGCATCAACAGGTGAGTCGTTAGGTGATGTTGAGATTTTGCTCTTCTGAAATGCTTCTCTCAGTGAAATAAGCATTTCAGTGAAACCAACTTCAAAATTTGTGTCGATTGGTGAAGTTGAGATTTGGGTCTTCTGAAGTGCTGATCTCACTGAAATAAACATTTCAGTGAAACTAGCATCTACAGTTTTGACGTGAGTTGAAGTTGAGATTTTTGTCTTCTGAGGTGCATTTCTTACTGAAATAAGCATTTCAGTGAAACCAGAATTAAAAGTTGAGTCATTTGTTGAAGTTGAGATTTTGGTCTTCTGAAGTGCTGATCTCACTGAAATAAGCATTTCAGTTAAACTAGCATCTACAGTTGAGACTTGAGGTGAAGTTGAGACTTGGGTCTAATGAAGTGCTTATCTCACTGAAATAAGCATTCACGTAAACCAGCATCAAGAGTTGAGTCGTCAGGTGAAATTGAGATTTTGATCTTCCGAAGTGCTTATCACACTGAGACAAGCATTTCAGTGAAACCAGCATTAAAAGTTGAGTCATTTATTGAAGTTAAGATTTTGTCTTCTGAAGTGTTGATCTCACTGAAGTAAGCATTTCAGTGAAACTAGCATCTACAGTTGAGACGTTAAGTGAAGTTGAGATTTTGATCTTCTGATGTGCTTATCTCACTCAAATAAGCATTTAAGTAAAACCAGCATTCAAAGTTGAGTCATTTGGTGATTGTGAGAATTTCTTCTTCTTGAAGAGCTTATCTCACTGAAATAAGCATTCACGTAAACCAGCATCAAGAGTTGAGTCGTTAGGTGAAATTGAGATTTTGATCTTCTGAAGTGCTTATCACACTGAAATAAGCATTTCAGTGAAACCAGCATTAAAAGTTGAGTCATTTGTTGAAGTTGAGATTTTGGTCTTCTGCAGTGCTGATCTCCCTGAAATAAGCATTTCAGTTAAACTAGCATCTACAGTTGAGACTTGAGGTGAAGTTGAGATTTGGGTCTAATGAAGTGCTTATCTCACTGAAATAAGCATTCACGTAAACCAGCATCAAGAGTTGAGTCGTTAGGTGAAATTGAGATTTTGATCTTCTGAAGTGCTGATCTCACTGAAATAAGCATTTCAGTGAAACTAGCATCTACAGTTTTGACGTGAGTTGAAGTTGAGATTTTTGTCTTCTGAGGTGCATTTCTTACTGAAATAAGCATTTCAGTGAAACCAGCATCAACAGTTGAGTCTTTAGCTGAAATTGAGATTTTGATCTTCTGAAGTGCTTAAAACACTGAAATAAGCATTTCAGTGAAACCAGCATTAAAAGTTGAGTCATTTGTTGAAGTTGAGATTATGGTCTTCTGAAGTGCTGATCTCACTGAAATAAGCATTTCAGTGAAACTTGCATCAACAGGTGAGTCGTTAGGTGATGTTGAGATTTTGCTCTTCTGAAATGCTTCTCTCAGTGAAATAAGCATTTCAGTGAAACCAACTTCAAAATTTGTGTCGATTGGTGAAGTTGAGATTTGGGTCTTCTGAAGTGCTGATCTCACTGAAATAAGCATTTCAGTGAAACTAGCATCTACAGTTTTGACGTGAGTTGAAGTTGAGATTTTTGTCTTCTGAGGTGCATTTCTTACTGAAATAAGCATTTCAGTGAAACCAGAATTAAAAGTTGAGTCATTTGTTGAAGTTGAGATTTTGGTCTTCTGAAGTGCTGATCTCACTGAAATAAGCATTTCAGTTAAACTAGCATCTACAGTTGAGACTTGAGGTGAAGTTGAGATTTGGGTCTAATGAAGTGCTTATCTCACTGAAATAAGCATTCACGTAAACCAGCATCAAGAGTTGAGTCGTTAGGTGAAATTGAGATTTTGATCTTCTGAAGTGCTTATCACACTGAAATAAGCATTTCAGTGAAACCAGCATTAAAAGTTGAGTCATTTGTTGAAGTTGAGATTATGGTCTTCTGAAGTGCTGATCTCACTGAAATAAGCATTTCAGTGAAATTTGCATCAGCAGGTGAGTCGTTAGGTGATGTTGAGATTTTGCTCTTCTGAAATGCTTCTCTCAGTGAAATAAGCATTTCAGTGAAACCAACTTCAAAATTTGTGTCGATTGGTGAAGTTGAGATTAGGGTCTTCTGAAGTGCTGCTCTCACTGAAATAAACATTTCAGTGAAACTGGCATCTACAGTTTTGACGTGAGGTGAAGTTGAGATTTTGGTCTTCTGAGGTGCATATCTTACTGAAATAAGCATTTCAGTGAAACCTGCATCAGCAGTTGATTCGTTAGCTGAAATTGAGATTTTGATCTTCCGAAGTGCTTATAACACTGAAATAAGCATTTCAGTGAAACCAGCATTAAAAGTTGAGTAATTTGTTGATGTTGCGATTTTGGTCTTCTGAGGTGCATATCTCACTGAAATAACCATTTCAGTGAAACCTGCATCAGCAGTTGAGTCTTAGGCTGAAATTGAGATTTTGATCTTCTGAAGTGCTTAAAACACTGAAATAAGCATTTCAGTGAAACCATCATTAAAAGTTGAGTCATTTGTTGAAGTTGAGATTATGGTCTTCTGAAGTGCTGATCTCACTGAAATAAGCATTTCAGTGAAACTTGCATCAACAGGTGAGTCGTTAGGTGATGTTGAGATTTTGCTCTTCTGAAATGCTTCTCTCAGTGAAATAAGCATTTCATTGAAACCAACTTCAAAATTTGTGTCGATCGGTGAAGTTGAGATTTGTGTCTTCTGATGTGCTGATCTCACTGAAATAAGCCTTTCAGTGAAACTAGCATCTACAGTTGAGACGTTAGGCGAAGTTGAGATTTTGGTCTTCCGATGTGCTTATCTCTCTCAAATAAGCATTTCAGTAAAACCAGCATTCAACGTTGAGTCATTTGGTGATGTTGAGAATTTCTTCTTCTGAAGAGCTTATCTCACTGAAATAAGCATTCATATAAACTAGCATCAAGAGTTCAGTCGTCAGGTGAAATTGAGATTTTGATCTTCTGAAGTGCTTATCACACTGAAATAAGCATTTCAGTGAAACTAACTTCAAAATTTGTGTCGATCGGTGAAGTTGAGATTTGTGTCTTCTGATGTGCTGATCTCACTGAAATAAGCCTTTCAGTGAAACTAGCATCTACAGTTGAGAGGTTAGGCGAAGTTAAGATTTTGGTCTTCCGATGTGCTTATCTCTCTCAAATAAGCATTTCAGTAAAACCAGCATTCAACGTTGAGTCATTTGTTGATTGTGAGAATTTCTTCTTCTGAAGAGCTTAGCTCACTGAAATAAGCATTCACGTAAACCAGCATCAAAAGATGAGTCGTTAGGTGAAATTGAGATTTTGATCTTCTGAAGTGCTTATCACACTGAAACAAGCATTTCAGTGAAACCAGCATTAAAAGTTGAGTCATTTGTTGAAGTTGAGATTTTGTCTTCTGAAGTGTTGATCTCACTGAAGTAAGCATTTCAGTGAAACTGGCATCTACGGTTGAGACGTTAAGTGAAGTTGAGATTTTGATCTTCTGATGTGCTTATCTGACTCAAATAAGCATTACAGTAAAACCAGCATTCAAAGTTGAATCATTTGGTGATTGTGAGAATTTCTTCATCTGAAGAGCTTATCTCACTGAAATAAGCATTCACGTAAACCAGCATCAAGAGTTGAGTCGTTAGGTGAAATTGAGATTTTGATCTTCTGAAGTGCTTATCACACTGAAATAAGCATTTCAGTGAAACCAGCATTAAAAGTTCAGTAATTTGTTGATGTTGAGATTTTGGTCTTCTGAGGTGCATATCTCACAGAAATAACCATTTCAGTGAAACCTGCATCAGCAGTTGAGTCGTTAGCTGAAATTGAGATTTTCATCTTCTGAAGTGCTTAAAACACTGAAATAAGCATTTCAGTGAAACCAGCATTAAAAGTTGAGTCATTTGTTGAAGTTGAGATTTTGGTCTTCTGAAGTGCTGATCTCCCTGAAATAAGCATTTCAGTTAAACTAGCATCTACAGTTGAGACGTGAGGTGAAGTTGAGATTTGGGTCTAATGAAGTGCTTATCTCACTGAAATAAGCATTCACGTAAACCAGCATCAAGAGTTGAGTCGTCAGGTGAAATTGAGATTTTGATCTTCCGAAGTGCTTATCACACTGAGACAAGCATTTCAGTGAAACCAGCATTAAAAGTTGAGTCATTTATTGAAGTTAAGATTTTGTCTTCTGAAGTGTTGATCTCACTGAAGTAAGCATTTCAGTGAAACTAGCATCTACAGTTGAGACGTTAAGTGAAGTTGAGATTTTGATCTTCTGATGTGCTTATCTCACTCAAATAAGCATTTAAGTAAAACCAGCATTCAAAGTTGAGTCATTTGGTGATTGTGAGAATTTCTTCTTCTTGAAGAGCTTATCTCACTGAAATAAGCATTCACGTAAACCAGCATCAAGAGTTGAGTCGTTAGGTGAAATTGAGATTTTGATCTTCTGAAGTGCTTATCACACTGAAATAAGCATTTCAGTGAAACCAGCATTAAAAGTTGAGTCATTTGTTGAAGTTGAGATTTTGGTCTTCTGCAGTGCTGATCTCCCTGAAATAAGCATTTCAGTTAAACTAGCATCTACAGTTGAGACTTGAGGTGAAGTTGAGATTTGGGTCTAATGAAGTGCTTATCTCACTGAAATAAGCATTCACGTAAACCAGCATCAAGAGTTGAGTCGTTAGGTGAAATTGAGATTTTGATCTTCTGAAGTGCTGATCTCACTGAAATAAGCATTTCAGTGAAACTAGCATCTACAGTTTTGACGTGAGTTGAAGTTGAGATTTTTGTCTTCTGAGGTGCATTTCTTACTGAAATAAGCATTTCAGTGAAACCAGCATCAACAGTTGAGTCTTTAGCTGAAATTGAGATTTTGATCTTCTGAAGTGCTTAAAACACTGAAATAAGCATTTCAGTGAAACCAGCATTAAAAGTTGAGTCATTTGTTGAAGTTGAGATTATGGTCTTCTGAAGTGCTGATCTCACTGAAATAAGCATTTCAGTGAAACTTGCATCAACAGGTGAGTCGTTAGGTGATGTTGAGATTTTGCTCTTCTGAAATGCTTCTCTCAGTGAAATAAGCATTTCAGTGAAACCAACTTCAAAATTTGTGTCGATTGGTGAAGTTGAGATTTGGGTCTTCTGAAGTGCTGATCTCACTGAAATAAGCATTTCAGTGAAACTAGCATCTACAGTTTTGACGTGAGTTGAAGTTGAGATTTTTGTCTTCTGAGGTGCATTTCTTACTGAAATAAGCATTTCAGTGAAACCAGAATTAAAAGTTGAGTCATTTGTTGAAGTTGAGATTTTGGTCTTCTGAAGTGCTGATCTCACTGAAATAAGCATTTCAGTTAAACTAGCATCTACAGTTGAGACTTGAGGTGAAGTTGAGATTTGGGTCGTCTGAAGTGCTTATCTCACTGAAATAAGCATTCACGTAAACCAGCATCAAGAGTTGAGTCGTTAGGTGAAATTGAGATTTTGATCTTCTGAAGTGCTTATCACACTGAAATAAGCATTTCAGTGAAACCGGCATTAAAAGTTGAGTCATTTGTTGAAGTTGAGATTTTGGTCTTCTGAAGTGCTGATCTCACTGAAATAAGCATTTCAGTTAAACTAGCATCTACAGTTGAGACGTGAGGTGAAGTTGAGATTTGGGTCTAATGAAGTGCTTATCTCACTGAAATAAGCATTCACGTAAACCAGCATCAAGAGTTGAGTCGTTAGGTGAAATTGAGATTTTGATCTTCTGAAGTGCTTATCACACTGAAACAAGCATTTCAGTGAAACCAGCATTAAAAGTTGAGTCATTTGTTGAAGTTGAGATTTTGTCTTCTGAAGTGTTGATCTCACTGAAGTAAGCATTTCAGTGAAACTGGCATCTACGGTTGAGACGTTAAGTGAAGTTGAGATTTTGATCTTCTGATGTGCTTATCTGACTCAAATAAGCATTACAGTAAAACCAGCATTCAAAGTTGAATCATTTGGTGATTGTGAGAATTTCTTCATCTGAAGAGCTTATCTCACTGAAATAAGCATTCACGTAAACCAGCATCAAGAGTTGAGTCGTTAGGTGAAATTGAGATTTTGATCTTCTGAAGTGCTTATCACACTGAAATAAGCATTTCAGTGAAACCAGCATTAAAAGTTCAGTAATTTGTTGATGTTGAGATTTTGGTCTTCTGAGGTGCATATCTCACAGAAATAACCATTTCAGTGAAACCTGCATCAGCAGTTCAGTCGTTAGCTGAAATTGAGATTTTCATCTTCTGAAGTGCTTAAAACACTGAAATAAGCATTTCAGTGAAACCAGCATTAAAAGTTGAGTCATTTGTTGAAGTTGAGATTTTGGTCTTCTGAAGTGCTGATCTCCCTGAAATAAGCTTTTCAGTTAAACTAGCATCTACAGTTGAGACGTGAGGTGAAGTTGAGATTTGGGTCTAATGAAGTGCTTATCTCACTGAAATAAGCATTCACGTAAACCAGCATCAAGAGTTGAGTCGTCAGGTGAAATTGAGATTTTGATCTTCCGAAGTGCTTATCACACTGAGACAAGCATTTCAGTGAAACCAGCATTAAAAGTTGAGTCATTTATTGAAGTTAAGATTTTGTCTTCTGAAGTGTTGATCTCACTGAAGTAAGCATTTCAGTGAAACTAGCATCTACAGTTGAGACGTTAAGTGAAGTTGAGATTTTGATCTTCTGATGTGCTTATCTCACTCAAATAAGCATTTAAGTAAAACCAGCATTCAAAGTTGAGTCATTTGGTGATTGTGAGAATTTCTTCTTCTTGAAGAGCTTATCTCACTGAAATAAGCATTCACGTAAACCAGCATCAAGAGTTGAGTCGTTAGGTGAAATTGAGATTTTGATCTTCTGAAGTGCTTATCACACTGAAATAAGCATTTCAGTGAAACCAGCATTAAAAGTTGAGTCATTTGTTGAAGTTGAGATTTTGGTCTTCTGCAGTGCTGATCTCCCTGAAATAAGCATTTCAGTTAAACTAGCATCTACAGTTGAGACTTGAGGTGAAGTTGAGATTTGGGTCTAATGAAGTGCTTATCTCACTGAAATAAGCATTCACGTAAACCAGCATCAAGAGTTGAGTCGTTAGGTGAAATTGAGATTTTGATCTTCTGAAGTGCTGATCTCACTGAAATAAGCATTTCAGTGAAACTAGCATCTACAGTTTTGACGTGAGTTGAAGTTGAGATTTTTGTCTTCTGAGGTGCATTTCTTACTGAAATAAGCATTTCAGTGAAACCAGCATCAACAGTTGAGTCTTTAGCTGAAATTGAGATTTTGATCTTCTGAAGTGCTTAAAACACTGAAATAAGCATTTCAGTGAAACCAGCATTAAAAGTTGAGTCATTTGTTGAAGTTGAGATTATGGTCTTCTGAAGTGCTGATCTCACTGAAATAAGCATTTCAGTGAAACTTGCATCAACAGGTGAGTCGTTAGGTGATGTTGAGATTTTGCTCTTCTGAAATGCTTCTCTCAGTGAAATAAGCATTTCAGTGAAACCAACTTCAAAATTTGTGTCGATTGGTGAAGTTGAGATTTGGGTCTTCTGAAGTGCTGATCTCACTGAAATAAGCATTTCAGTGAAACTAGCATCTACAGTTTTGACGTGAGTTGAAGTTGAGATTTTTGTCTTCTGAGGTGCATTTCTTACTGAAATAAGCATTTCAGTGAAACCAGAATTAAAAGTTGAGTCATTTGTTGAAGTTGAGATTTTGGTCTTCTGAAGTGCTGATCTCACAGAAATAAGCATTTCAGTTAAACTAGCATCTACAGTTGAGACTTGAGGTGAAGTTGAGATTTGGGTCGTCTGAAGTGCTTATCTCACTGAAATAAGCATTCACGTAAACCAGCATCAAGAGTTGAGTCGTTAGGTGAAATTGAGATTTTGATCTTCTGAAGTGCTTATCACACTGAAATAAGCATTTCAGTGAAACCGGCATTAAAAGTTGAGTCATTTGTTGAAGTTGAGATTTTGGTCTTCTGAAGTGCTGATCTCACTGAAATAAGCATTTCAGTTAAACTAGCATCTACAGTTGAGACGTGAGGTGAAGTTGAGATTTGGGTCTAATGAAGTGCTTATCTCACTGAAATAAGCATTCACGTAAACCAGCATCAAGAGTTGAGTCGTTAGGTGAAATTGAGATTTTGATCTTCTGAAGTGCTTATCACACTGAAATAAGCATTTCAGTGAAACCAGCATTAAAAGTTGAGTCATTTGTTGAAGTTGAGATTATGGTCTTCTGAAGTGCTGATCTCACTGAAATAAGCATTTCAGTGAAATTTGCATCAGCAGGTGAGTCGTTAGGTGATGTTGAGATTTTGCTCTTCTGAAATGCTTCTCTCAGTGAAATAAGCATTTCAGTGAAACCAACTTCAAAATTTGTGTCGATTGGTGAAGTTGAGATTAGGGTCTTCTGAAGTGCTGATCTCACTGAAATAAACATTTCAGTGAAACTGGCATCTACAGTTTTGACGTGGGGTGAAGTTGAGATTTTGGTCTTCTGAGGTGCATATCTTACTGAAATAAGCATTTCAGTGAAACCTGCATCAGCAGTTGATTCGTTAGCTGAAATTGAGATTTTGATCTTCCGAAGTGCTTATCACACTGAAATAAGCATTTCAGTGAAACCAGCATTAAAAGTTGAGTAATTTGTTGATGTTGCGATTTTGGTCTTCTGAGGTGCATATCTCACTGAAATAACCATTTCAGTGAAACCTGCATCAGCAGTTGAGTCTTAGGCTGAAATTGAGATTTTGATCTTCTGAAGTGCTTAAAACACTGAAATAAGCATTTCAGTGAAACCAGCATTAAAAGTTGAGTCATTTGTTGAAGTTGAGATTATGGTCTTCTGAAGTGCTGATCTCACTGAAATAAGCATTTCAGTGAAACTTGCATCAACAGGTGAGTCGTTAGGTGATGTTGAGATTTTGCTCTTCTGAAATGCTTCTCTCAGTGAAATAAGCATTTCAGTGAAACCAACTTCAAAATTTGTGTCGATTGGTGAAGTTGAGATTTGGGTCTTCTGAAGTGCTGATCTCACTGTAATAAGCATTTCAGTGAAACTAGCATCTACAGTTTTGACGTGAGTTGAAGTTTAGATTTTTGTCTTCTGAGGTGCATTTCTTACTGAAATAAGCATTTCAGTGAAACCAGCATTAAAAGTTGAGTCATTTGTTGAAGTTGAGATTTTGGTCTTCTGAGGTGCATATCTCACAGAAATAACCATTTCAGTGAAACCTGAATCAGCAGTTGAGTCGTTAGCTGAAATTGAGATTTTCATCTTCTGAAGTGCTTAAAACACTGAAATAAGCATTTCAGTGAAACCAGCATTAAAAGTTGAGTCATTTGTTGAAGTTGAGATTTTGGTCTTCTGAAGTGCTGATCTCCCTGAAATAAGCATTTCAGTTAAACTAGCATCTACAGTTGAGACGTGAGGTGTAGTTGAGATTTGGGTCTAATGAAGTGCTTATCTCACTGAAATAAGCATTCACGTAAACCAGCATCAAGAGTTGAGTCGTTAGGTGAAATTGAGATTTTGATCTTCCGAAGTGCTTATCACACTGAGACAAGCATTTCAGTGAAACCAGCATTAAAAGTTGAGTCATTTGTTGAAGTTAAGATTTTGTCTTCTGAAGTGTTGATCTCACTGAAGTAAGCATTTCAGTGAAACTAGCATCTACAGTTGAGACGTTAAGTGAAGTTGAGATTTTGATCTTCTGATGTGCTTATCTCACTCAAATAAGCATTTAAGTAAAACCAGCATTCAAAGTTGAGTCATTTGGTGATGTTGAGAATTTCTTCTTCTGAAGAGCTTATCTCACTGAAATAAGCATTCATATAAACTAGCATCAAGAGTTCAGTCGTCAGGTGAAATTGAGATTTTGATCTTCTCAAGTGCTTATCACACTGAAATAAGCATTTCAGTGAAACCAGCATTAAAAGTTGAGTCATTTGTTGTTGTTGAGATTTTGGTCTTCTGAGGGGCATATCTCACTGAAATAAGCATTTCTGTGAAACTTGCATCAGCAGATGAGTCGTTAGGTGATGTTTAGATTTTGCTCTTCTATAATGCTTCTCTCAATGAAATAAGCATTTCGATGAAACCAACTTCAAAATTTGTGTCGATTGGTGAAGTTGAGATTTGGGTCTTCTGAAGTGCTGATCTCACTGAAATAAACATTTCAGTGAAACTGGAATCTACAGTTTTGACGTGAGGTGAAGTTGAGATTTTGGTCTTCTGAGGTGCATATCTTACTGAAATAAGCATTTCAGTGAAACCTGCATCAGCAGTTGAGTCGTTAGCTGAAATTGAGATTTTGATCTTCCGAAGTGCTTATAACACTGAAATAAGCATTTCAGTGAAACCAGCATTAAAAGTTGAGTAATTTGTTGATGTTGCGATTTTGGTCTTCTGAGGTGCATATCTCACTGAAATAACCATTTCAGTGAAACCTGCATCAGCAGTTGAGTCTTTAGCTGAAATTGAGATTTTGATCTTCTGAAGTGCTTAAAACACTGAAATAAGCATTTCAGTGAAACCAGCATTAAAAGTTGAGTCATTTGTTGAAGTTGAGATTATGGTCTTCTGAAGTGCTGATCTCACTGAAATAAGCATTTCAGTGAAACTTGCATCAACAGGTGAGTCGTTAGGTGATGTTGAGATTTTGCTCTTCTGAAATGCTTCTCACAGTGAAATAAGCATTTCAGTGAAACCAACTTCAAAATTTGTGTCGATTGGTGAAGTTGAGATTTGGGTCTTCTGAAGTGCTGATCTCACTGAAATAAGCATTTCAGTGAAACCAGCATTAAAAGTTGAGTCATTTGTTGAAGTTGAGATTATGGTCTTCTGAAGTGCTGATCTCACTGAAATAAGCATTTCAGTGAAATTTGCATCATCAGGTGAGTCGTTAGGTGATGTTGAGATTTTGCTCTTCTGAAATGCTTCTCTCAGTGAAATAAGCATTTCATTGAAACCAACTTCAAAATTTGTGTCGATCGGTGAAGTTGAGATTTGTGTCTTCTGATGTGCTGATCTCACTGAAATAAGCCTTTCAGTGAAACTAGCATCTACAGTTGAGACGTTAGGCGAAGTTGAGATTTTGGTCTTCCGATGTGCTTATCTCTCTCAAATAAGCATTTCAGTAAAACCAGCATTCAACGTTGAGTCATTTGGTGATGTTGAGAATTTCTTCTTCTGAAGAGCTTATCTCACTGAAATAAGCATTCATATAAACTAGCATCAAGAGTTCAGTCGTCAGGTGAAATTGAGATTTTGATCTTCTGAAGTGCTTATCACACTGAAATAAGCATTTCAGTGAAACCAGCATTAAAAGTTCAGTAATTTGTTGATGTTGAGATTTTGGTCTTCTGAGGTGCATATCTCACAGAAATAACCATTTCAGTGAAACCTGCATCAGCAGTTGAGTCGTTAGCTGAAATTGAGATTTTCATCTTCTGAAGTGCTTAAAACACTGAAATAAGCATTTCAGTGAAACCAGCATTAAAAGTTGAGTCATTTGTTGAAGTTGAGATTTTGGTCTTCTGAAGTGCTGATCTCCCTGAAATAAGCATTTCAGTTAAACTAGCATCTACAGTTGAGACGTGAGGTGAAGTTGAGATTTGGGTCTAATGAAGTGCTTATCTCACTGAAATAAGCATTCACGTAAACCAGCATCAAGAGTTGAGTCGTCTGGTGAAATTGAGATTTTGATCTTCCGAAGTGCTTATCACACTGAGACAAGCATTTCAGTGAAACCAGCATTAAAAGTTGAGTCATTTATTGAAGTTAAGATTTTGTCTTCTGAAGTGTTGATCTCACTGAAGTAAGCATTTCAGTGAAACTAGCATCTACAGTTGAGACGTTAAGTGAAGTTGAGATTTTGATCTTCTGATGTGCTTATCTCACTCAAATAAGCATTTAAGTAAAACCAGCATTCAAAGTTGAGTCATTTGGTGATTGTGAGAATTTCTTCTTCTTGAAGAGCTTATCTCACTGAAATAAGCATTCACGTAAACCAGCATCAAGAGTTGAGTCGTTAGGTGAAATTGAGATTTTGATCTTCTGAAGTGCTTATCACACTGAAATAAGCATTTCAGTGAAACCAGCATTAAAAGTTGAGTCATTTCTTGAAGTTGAGATTTTGGTCTTCTGCAGTGCTGATCTCCCTGAAATAAGCATTTCAGTTAAACTAGCATCTACAGTTGAGACTTGAGGTGAAGTTGAGATTTGGGTCTAATGAAGTGCTTATCTCACTGAAATAAGCATTCACGTAAACCAGCATCAAGAGTTGAGTCGTTAGGTGAAATTGAGATTTTGATCTTCTGAAGTGCTGATCTCACTGAAATAAGCATTTCAGTGAAACTAGCATCTACAGTTTTGACGTGAGTTGAAGTTGAGATTTTTGTCTTCTGAGGTGCATTTCTTACTGAAATAAGCATTTCAGTGAAACCAGCATCAACAGTTGAGTCGTTAGGTGAAATTGAGATTTTGATCTTCTGAAGTGCTTATCACACTGAAATAAGCATTTCAGTGAAACCAGCATTAAAAGTTGAGCCATTTGTTGAAGTTGAGATTATGGTCTTCTGAAGTGCTGATCTCACTGAAATAAGCATTTCAGTGAAATTTGCATCAGCAGGTGAGTCGTTAGGTGATGTTGAGATTTTGCTCTTCTGAAATGCTTATCTCAGTGAAATAAGCATTTCAGTGAAACCAACTTCAAAATTTGTGTCGATTGGTGAAGTTGAGATTTGGGTCTTCTGAAGTGCTGATCTCACTGAAATAAGCATTTCAGTGAAACTAGCATCTACAGTTTTGACGTGAGTTGAAGTTGAGATTTTTGTCTTCTGAGGTGCATTTCTTACTGAAATAAGCATTTCAGTGAAACCAGAATTAAAAGTTGAGTCATTTGTTGAAGTTGAGATTTTGGTCTTCTGAAGTGCTGATCTCACTGAAATAAGCATTTCAGTTAAACTAGCATCTACAGTTGAGACTTGAGGTGAAGTTGAGATTTGGGTCGTCTGAAGTGCTTATCTCACTGAAATAAGCATTCACGTAAACCAGCATCAAGAGTTGAGTCGTTAGGTGAAATTGAGATTTTGATCTTCTGAAGTGCTTATCAAACTGAAATAAGCATTTCAGTGAAACCGGCATTAAAAGTTGAGTCATTTGTTGAAGTTGAGATTTTGGTCTTCTGAAGTGCTGATCTCACTGAAATAAGCATTTCAGTTAAACTAGCGTCTACAGTTGAGACGTGAGGTGAAGTTGAGATTTGGGTCTAATGAAGTGCTTATCTCACTGAAATAAGCATTCTCGTAAACCAGCATCAAGAGTTGAGTCGTTAGGTGAAATTGAGATTTTGATCTTCTGAAGTGCTTAAAACACTGAAATAAGCATTTCAGTGAAACCAGCATTAAAAGTTGAGTCATTTGTTGAAGTTGAGATTTTGGTCTTCTGAGGTGCATATCTCACTGAAATAAGCATTTCTGTGAAACTTGCATCAGCAGATGAGTCGTTAGGTGATGTTGAGATTTTGCTCTTCTATAATGCTTCTCTCAATGAAATAAGCATTTCGATGAAACCAACTTCAAAATTTGTGTCGATTGGTGAAGTTGAGATTTGGGTCTTCTGAAGTGCTGATCTCACTGAAATAAACATTTCAGTGAAACTGGCATCTACAGTTTTGAGGTGAGGTGAAGTTGAGATTTTGGTCTTCTGAGGTGCATATCTTACTGAAATACGCATTTCAGTGAAACCTGCATCAGCAGTTGAGTCGTTAGCTGAAATTGAGATTTTGATCTTCCGAAGTGCTTATAACACTGAAATAAGCATTTCAGTGAAACCAGCATTAAAAGTTGAGTCATTTGTTGATGTTGCGATTTTGGTCTTCTGAGGTGCATATCTCACTGAAATAACCATTTCAGTGAAACCTGCATCAGCAGTTGAGTCTTTAGCTGAAATTGAGATTTTGATCTTCTGAAGTGCTTAAAACACTGAAATAAGCATTTCAGTGAAACCAGCATTAAAAGTTGAGTCATTTGTTGAAGTTGAGATTATGGTCTTCTGAAGTGCTGATCTCACTGAAATAAGCATTTCAGTGAAAATTGCATCATCTGGTGAGTCGTTAGGTGATGTTGAGATTTTGCTCTTCTGAAATGCTTCTCTCAGTGAAATAAGCATTTCATTGAAACCAACTTCAAAATTTGTGTCGATCGGTGAAGTTGAGATTTGTGTCTTCTGATGTGCTGATCTCACTGAAATAAGCCTTTCAGTGAAACTAGCATCTACAGTTGAGACGTTAGGCGAAGTTGAGATTTTGGTCTTCCGATGTGCTTATCTCTCTCAAATAAGCATTTCAGTAAAACCAGCATTCAACGTTGAGTCATTTGGTGATGTTGAGAATTTCTTCTTCTGAAGAGCTTATCTCACTGAAATAAGCATTCATATAAACTAGTATCAAGAGTTCAGTCGTCAGGTGAAATTGAGATTTTGATCTTCTGAAGTGCTTATCACACTGAAATAAGCATTTCAGTGAAACCAACTTCAAAATTTGTGTCGATCGGTGAAGTTGAGATTTGTGTCTTCTGATGTGCTGATCTCACTGAAATAAGCCTTTCAGTGAAACTAGCATCTACAGTTGAGAGGTTAGGCAAAGTTGAGATTTTGGTCTTCCGATGTGCTTATCTCTCTCAAATAAGCATTTCAGTAAAACCAGCATTCAACGTTGAGTCATTTGTTGATTGTGAGAATTTCTTCTTCTGAAGAGCTTAGCTCACTGAAATAAGCATTCACGTAAACCAGCATCAAGAGATGAGTCGTTAGGTGAAATTGAGATTTTGATCTTCTGAAGTGCTTATCACACTGAAACAAGCATTTCAGTGAAACCAGCATTAAAAGTTGAGTCATTTGTTGAAGTTGAGATTTTGTCTTCTGAAGTGTTGATCTCACTGAAGTAAGCATTTCAGTGAAACTGGCATCTACGGTTGAGACGTTAAGTGAAGTTGAGATTTTGATCTTCTGATGTGCTTATCTGACTCAAATAAGCATTACAGTGAAACCAGCATTAAAAGTTGAGTCATTTGTTGAAGTTGAGATTTTGGTCTTCTGAAGTGCTGATCTCCCTGAAATAAGCATTTCAGTTAAACTAGCATCTACAGTTGAGACGTGAGGTGAAGTTGAGATTTGGGTCTAATGAAGTGCTTATCTCACTGAAATAAGCATTCACGTAAACCAGCATCAAGAGTTGAGTCGTCAGGTGAAATTGAGATTTTGCTCTTCCGAAGTGCTTATCACACTGAGACAAGCATTTCAGTGAAACCAGCATTTAAAGTTGAGTCATTTATTGAAGTTAAGATTTTGTCTTCTGAAGTGTTGATCTCACTGAAGTAAGCATTTCAGTGAAACTAGCATCTACAGTTGAGACGTTAAGTGAAGTTGAGATTTTGATCTTCTGATGTGCTTATCTCACTCAAATAAGCATTTAAGTAAAACCAGCATTCAAAGTTGAGTCATTTGGTGATTGTGAGAATTTCTTCTTCTTGAAGAGCTTATCTCACTGAAATAAGCATACACGTAAACCAGCATCAAGAGTTGAGTCGTTAGGTGAAATTGAGATTTTGATCTTCTGAAGTGCTTATCACACTGAAATAAGCATTTCAGTGAAACCAGCATTAAAAGTTGAGTCATTTGTTGAAGTTGAGATTTTGGTCTTCTGCAGTGCTGATCTCCCTGAAATAAGCATTTCAGTTAAACTAGCATCTACAGTTGAGACTTGAGGTGAAGTTGAGATTTGGGTCTAATGAAGTGCTTATCTCACTGAAATAAGCATTCACGTAAACCAGCATCAAGAGTTGAGTCGTTAGGTGAATTGAGATTTTGATCTTCTGAAGTGCTTATCACACTGAAATAAGCATTTCAGTGAAACCAGCATTAAAAGTTGAGTTAATAAAATGTGAGGCTGGATGAACACAGCAGGCCAAGCAGCATCTCAGGAGCACAAAAGCTGACGTTTCGGGCCTAGACCCTTCATCAGAGAGGGGGATGGGGGGAGGGAACTGGAATAAATAGGGAGAGAGGGGGAGGCGGACCGAAGATGGAGAGTAAAGAAGATAGGTGGAGAGGGTGTAGGTGGGGAGGTAGGGAGGGGATAGGTCAGTCCAGGGAAGACGGACAGGTCAAGGAGGTGGGATGAGGTTAGTAGGTAGCTGGGGGTGCGGCTTGGGGTGGGAGGAAGGGATGGGTCAGAGGAAGAACCGGTTAGGGAGGCAGAGACAGGTTGGACTGGTTTTGGGATGCATTGGTTTGGGGGGAAGATCTGGGCTGGTTGTGTGGTGCAGTGGGGGGAGGGGATGAACTGGGCTGGTTGAGGGATGCAGTGGGGGAAGGGGAGATTTTGAAACTGGTGAAGTCCACATTGATACCATATGGCTGCAGGGTTCCCAGGCGGAATATGAGTTGCTGTTCCTGCAACCTTCGGGTGGCATCATGGTGGCAGTGCAGGAGGCCCATGATGGACATGTCATCAAGAGAATGGGAGGGGGAGTGGAAATGGTTTGCGACTGGGAGGTGCAGTTGTTTGTTGCGAACTGAGCGGAGGTGTTCTGCAAAGCGGTCCCCAAGCCTCCGCTTGGTTTCCCCAATGTAGAGAAAGCCGCACCGGGTACAGTGGATGCAGTATACCACATTGGCAGATGTGCAGGTGAACCTCTGCTTAATGTGGAATGTCATCTTGGGGCCTGGGATGGGGGTGAGGGAGGAGGTGTGGGGACAAGTGTAGCATTTCCTGCGGTTGCAGGGGAAGGTGCCGGGTGTGGTGGGGTTGGAGGGCAGTGTGGAGCGAACAAGGGAGTCACGGAGAGAGTGGTCTCTCCGGAAAGCAGACAGGGGTGGGGATGGAAAAATGTCTTGGGTGGTGGGGTCGGATTGTAAATGGCGGAAGTGTCGGAGGAGTTGAGTCATTTGTTGAAGTTGAGATTATGGTCTTCTGAACTGCTGATCTCACTGAAATAAGCATATCAGTGAAATTTGCATCAGCAGGTGAGTCGTTAGGTGATGTTGAGATTTTGCTCTTCTGAAATGCTTCTCTCAGTGAAATAAGCATTTCAGTGAAACCAATTTCAAAATTTGTGTCGATCGGTGAAGTTGAGATTTGTGTCTTCTGATGTGCTGATCTCACTGAAATAAGCCTTTCAGTGAAACTAGCATCTACAGTTGAGACGTTAGGCGAAGTTGAGATTTTGGTCTTCCGATGTGCTTATCTCTCTCAAATAAGCATTTCAGTAAAACCAGCATTCAACGTTGAGTCATTTGGTGATGTTGAGAATTTCTTCTTCTGAAGAGCTTATCTCACTGAAATAAGCATTCATATAAACTAGCATCAAGAGTTCAGTCGTCAGGTGAAATTGAGATTTTGATCTTCTCAAGTGCTTATCACACTGAAATAAGCATTTCAGTGAAACCAGCATTAAAAGTTGAGTCATTTGTTGTTGTTGAGATTTTGGTCTTCTGAGGTGCATATCTCACTGAAATAAGCATTTCTGTGAAACTTGCATCAGCAGATGAGTCGTTAGGTGATGTTGAGATTTTGCTCTTCTATAATGCTTCTCTCAATGAAATAAGCATTTCGATGAAACCAACTTCAAAATTTGTGTCGATTGGTGAAGTTGAGATTTGGGTCTTCTGAAGTGCTGATCTCACTGAAATAAACATTTCAGTGAAACTGGCATCTACAGTTTTGACGTGAGCTGAAGTTGAGATTTTGGTCTTCTGAGGTGCATATCTTACTGAAATAAGCATTTCAGTGAAACCTGCATCAGCAGTTGAGTCGTTAGCTGAAATTGAGATTTTGATCTTCCGAAGTGCTTATAACACTGAAATAAGCATTTCAGTGAAACCAGCATTAAAAGTTGAGTAATTTGTTGATGTTGCGATTTTGGTCTTCTGAGGTGCATATCTCACTGAAATAACCATTTCAGTGAAACCTGCATCAGCAGTTGAGTCTTTAGCTGAAATTGAGATTTTGATCTTCTGAAGTGCTTAAAACACTGAAATAAGCATTTCAGTGAAACCAGCATTAAAAGTTGAGTCATTTGTTGAAGTTGAGATTATGGTCTTCTGAAGTGCTGATCTCACTGAAATAAGCATTTCAGTGAAACTTGCATCAACAGGTGAGTCGTTAGGTGATGTTGAGATTTTGCTCTTCTGAAATGCTTCTCTCAGTGAAATAAGCATTTCAGTGAAACCAACTTCAAAATTTGTGTCGATTGGTGAAGTTGAGATTTGGGTCTTCTGAAGTGCTGATCTCACTGAAATAAGCATTTCAGTGAAACCAGCATTAAAAGTTGAGTCATTTGTTGAAGTTGAGATTATGGTCTTCTGAAGTGCTGATCTCACTGAAATAAGCATTTCAGTGAAATTTGCATCATCAGGTGAGTCGTTAGGTGATGTTGAGATTTTGCTCTTCTGAAATGCTTCTCTCAGTGAAATAAGCATTTCATTGAAACCAACTTCAAAATTTGTGTCGATCGGTGAAGTTGAGATTTGTGTCTTCTGATGTGCTGATCTCACTGAAATAAGCCTTTCAGTGAAACTAGCATCTACAGTTGAGACGTTAGGCGAAGTTGAGATTTTGGTCTTCCGATGTGCTTATCTCTCTCAAATAAGCATTTCAGTAAAACCAGCATTCAACGTTGAGTCATTTGGTGATGTTGAGAATTTCTTCTTCTGAAGAGCTTATCTCACTGAAATAAGCATTCATATAAACTAGCATCAAGAGTTCAGTCGTCAGGTGAAATTGAGATTTTGATCTTCTCAAGTGCTTATCACACTGAAATAAGCATTTCAGTGAAACCAACTTCAAAATTTGTGTCGATCGGTGAAGTTGAGATTTGTGTCTTCTGATGTGCTGATCTCACTGAAATAAGCCTTTCAGTGAAACTAGCATCTACAGTTGAGAGGTTAGGCGAAGTTGAGATTTTGGTCTTCCGATGTGCTTATCTCTCTCAAATAAGCATTTCAGTAAAACCAGCATTCAACGTTGAGTCATTTGTTGATTGTGAGAATTTCTTCTTCTGAAGAGCTTAGCTCACTGAAATAAGCATTCACGTAAACCAGCATCAAGAGATGAGTCGTTAGGTGAAATTGAGATTTTGATCTTCTGAAGTGCTTATCACACTGAAACAAGCATTTCAGTGAAACCAGCATTAAAAGTTGAGTCATTTGTTGAAGTTGAGATTTTGTCTTCTGAAGTGTTGATCTCACTGAAGTAAGCATTTCAGTGAAACTGGCATCTACGGTTGAGACGTTAAGTGAAGTTGAGATTTTGATCTTCTGATGTGCTTATCTGACTCAAATAAGCATTACAGTAAAACCAGCATTCAAAGTTGAATCATTTGGTGATTGTGAGAATTTCTTCATCTGAAGAGCTTATCTCACTGAAATAAGCATTCACGTAAACCAGCATCAAGAGTTGAGTCGTTAGGTGAAATTGAGATTTTGATCTTCTGAAGTGCTTATCACACTGAAATAAGCATTTCAGTGAAACCAGCATTAAAAGTTCAGTAATTTGTTGATGTTGAGATTTTGGTCTTCTGAGGTGCATATCTCACAGAAATAACCATTTCAGTGAAACCTGCATCAGCAGTTCAGTCGTTAGCTGAAATTGAGATTTTCATCTTCTGAAGTGCTTAAAACACTGAAATAAGCATTTCAGTGAAACCAGCATTAAAAGTTGAGTCATTTGTTGAAGTTGAGATTTTGGTCTTCTGAAGTGCTGATCTCCCTGAAATAAGCATTTCAGTTAAACTAGCATCTACAGTTGAGACGTGAGGTGAAGTTGAGATTTGGGTCTAATGAAGTGCTTATCTCACTGAAATAAGCATTCACGTAAACCAGCATCAAGAGTTGAGTCGTTAGGTGAAATTGAGATTTTGATCTTCCGAAGTGCTTATCACACTGAGACAAGCATTTCAGTGAAACCAGCATTAAAAGTTGAGTCATTTATTGAAGTTAAGATTTTGTCTTCTGAAGTGTTAATCTCACTGAAGTAAGCATTTCAGTGAAACTAGCATCTACAGTTGAGACGTTAAGTGAAGTTGAGATTTTGATCTTCTGATGTGCTTATCTCACTCAAATAAGCATTTAAGTAAAACCAGCATTCAAAGTTGAGTCATTTGGTGATTGTGAGAATTTCTTCTTCTTGAAGAGCTTATCTCACTGAAATAAGCATTCACGTAAACCAGCATCAAGAGTTGAGTCGTTAGGTGAAATTGAGATTTTGATCTTCTGAAGTGCTTATCACACTGAAATAAGCATTTCAGTGAAATCAGCATTAAAAGTTGAGTCATTTGTTGAATTTGAGATTATGGTCTTCTGAAGTGCTGATCTCACTGAAATATGCATTGCAGTGAAATTTGCATCAGCAGGTGAGTCGTTAGGTGATGTTGAGATTTTGCTCTTCTGAAATGCTTCTCTCAGTGAAATAAGCATTTCAGTGAAACCAACTTCAAAATTTGTGTCGATCGGTGAAGTTGAGATTTGTGTCTTCTGATGTGCTGATCTCACTGAAATAAGCCTTTCAGTGAAACTAGCATCTACAGTTGAGACGTTAGGCGAAGTTGAGATTTTGGTCTTCCGATGTGCTTATCTCTCTCAAATAAGCATTTCAGTAAAACCAGCATTCAACGTTGAGTCATTTGGTGATGTTGAGAATTTCTTCTTCTGAAGAGCTTATCTCACTGAAATAAGCATTCATATAAACTAGCATCAAGAGTTCAGTCGTCAGGTGAAATTGAGATTTTGATCTTCTCAAGTGCTTTTCACACTGAAATAAGCATTTCAGTGAAACCAGCATTAAAAGTTGAGTCATTTGTTGTTGTTGAGATTTTGGTCTTCTGAGGTGCATATCTCACTGAAATAAGCATTTCTGTGAAACTTGCATCGGCAGATGAGTCGTTAGGTGATGTTGAGATTTTGCTCTTCTATAATGCTTCTCTCAATGAAATAAGCATTTCGATGAAACCAACTTCAAAATTTGTGTCGATTGGTGAAGTTGAGATTAGGGTCTTCTGAAGTGCTGATCTCACTGAAATAAACATTTCAGTGAAACTGGCATCTACAGTTTTGACGTGAGCTGAAGTTGAGATTTTGGTCTTCTGAGGTGCATATCTTACTGAAATAAGTATTTCAGTGAAACCTGCATCAGCAGTTGAGTCGATAGCTGAAATTGAGATTTTGATCTTCCGAAGTGCTTATAACACTGAAATAAGCATTTCAGTGAAACCAGCATTAAAAGTTGAGTAATTTGTTGATGTTGCGATTTTGGTCTTCTGAGGTGCATATCTCACTGAAATAACCATTTCAGTGAAACCTGCATCAGCAGTTGAGTCTTTAGCTGAAATTGAGATTTTGATCTTCCGAAGTGCTTATAACACTGAAATAAGCATTTCAGTGAAACCAGCATTAAAAGTTGAGTAATTTGTTGATGTTGCGATTTTGGTCTTCTGAGGTGCATATCTCACTGAAATAACCATTTCAGTGAAACCTGCATCAGCAGTTGAGTCTTTAGCTGAAATTGAGATTTTGATCTTCTGAAGTGCTTAAAACACTGAAATAAGCATTTCAGTGAAACCAGCATTAAAAGTTGAGTCATTTGTTGAAGTTGAGATTATGGTCTTCTGAAGTGCTGATCTCACTGAAATAAGCATTTCAGTGAAACTTGCATCAACAGGTGAGTCGTTAGGTGATGTTGAGATTTTGCTCTTCAGAAATGCTTCTCTCAGTGAAATAAGCATTTCAGTGAAACCAACTTCAAAATTTGTGTCGATTGGTGAAGTTGAGATTTAGGTCTTCTGAAGTGCTGATCTCACTGAAATAAGCATTTCAGTGAAACTAGCATCTACAGTTTTGACGTGAGTTGAAGTTGAGATTTTTGTCTTCTGAGGTGCATTTCTTACTGAAATAAGCATTTCAGTGAAACCAGCATTTAAAGTTGAGACATTTGTTAAAGTTGAGATTTTGGTCTTCTGAAGTGCTGATCTCCCTGAAATAAGCATTTCAGTTAAACTAGCACCTACAGTTGAGACTTGAGGTGAAGTTGAGATTTGGGTCGTCTGAAGTGCTTATCTCACTGAAATAAGCATTCACGTAAACCAGCATCAAGAGTTGAGTCGTTAGGTGAAATTGAGATTTTGATCTTCTGAAGTGCTTATCACACTGAAATAAGCATTTCAGTGAAACCAGCATTAAAAGTTGAGTCATTTGTTGAAGTTGAGATTAATGTCTTCTGAACTGCTGATCTCACTGAAATAAGCATATCAGTGAAATTTGCATCAGCAGGTGAGTCGTTAGGTGATGTTGAGATTTTGCTCTTCTGAAATGCTTCTCTCAGTGAAATAAGCATTTCAGTGAAACCAACTTCAAAATTTGTGTCGATCGGTGAAGTTGAGATTTGTGTCTTCTGATGTGCTGATCTCACTGAAATAAGCCTTTCAGTGAAACTAGCATCTACAGTTGAGACGTTAGGCGAAGTTGAGATTTTGGTCTTCCGATGTGCTTATCTCTCTCAAATAAGCATTTCAGTAAAACCAGCATTCAACGTTGAGTCATTTGGTGATGTTGAGAATTTCTTCTTCTGAAGAGCTTATCTCACTGAAATAAGCATTCATATAAACTAGCATCAAGAGTTCAGTCGTCAGGGGAAATTGAGATTTTGATCTTCTCAAGTGCTTATCACACTGAAATAAGCATTTCAGTGAAACCAGCATTAAAAGTTGAGTCATTTGTTGTTGTTGAGATTTTGGTCTTCTGAGGTGCATATCTCACTGAAATAAGCATTTCTGTGAAACTTGCATCAGCATGATGAGTCGTTAGGTGATGTTGAGATTTTGCTCTTCTATAATGCTTCTCTCAATGAAATAAGCATTTCGATGAAACCAACTTCAAAATTTGTGTCGATTGGTGAAGTTGAGATTTGGGTCTTCTGAAGTGCTGATCTCACTGAAATAAACATTTCAGTGAAACTGGCATCTACAGTTTTGACGTGAGGTGAAGTTGAGATTTTGGTCTTCTGAGGTGCATATCTTACTGAAATAAGCATTTCAGTGAAACCTGCATCAGCAGTTGAGTCGTTAGCTGAAATTGAGATTTTGATCTTCCGAAGTGCTTATAACACTGAAATAAGCATTTCAGTGAAACCAGCATTAAAAGTTGAGTCATTTGTTGATGTTGCGATTTTGGTCTTCTGAGGTGCATATCTCACTGAAATAACCATTTTAGTGAAACCTGCATCAGCAGTTGAGTCTTTAGCTGAAATTGAGATTTTCATCTTCTGAAGTGCTTAAAACACTGAAATAAGCATTTCAGTGAAACCAGCATTAAAAGTTGAGTCATTTGTTGAAGTTGAGATTATGGTCTTCTGAAGTGCTGATCTCACTGAAATAAGCATTTCAGTGAAATTTGCATCATCTGGTGAGTCGTTAGGTGATGTTGAGATTTTGCTCTTCTGAAATGCTTCTCTCAGTGAAATAAGCATTTCATTGAAACCAACTTCAAAATTTGTGTCGATCGGTGAAGTTGAGATTTGTGTCTTCTGATGTGCTGATCTCACTGAAATAAGCCTTTCAGTGAAACTAGCATCTACAGTTGAGACGTTAGGCGAAGTTGAGATTTTGGTCTTCCGATGTGCTTATCTCTCTCAAATAAGCATTTCAGTAAAACCAGCATTCAACGTTGAGTCATTTGGTGATGTTGAGAATTTCTTCTTCTGAAGAGCTTATCTCACTGAAATAAGCATTCATATAAACTAGTATCAAGAGTTCAGTCGTCAGGTGAAATTGAGATTTTGATCTTCTGAAGTGCTTATCACACTGAAATAAGCATTTCAGTGAAACCAGCATTAAAAGTTGAGTCATTTCTTGAAGTTGAGATTTTGGTCTTCTGCAGTGCTGATCTCCCTGAAATAAGCATTTCAGTTAAACTAGCATCTACAGTTGAGACTTGAGGTGAAGTTGAGATTTGGGTCTAATGAAGTGCTTATCTCACTGAAATAAGCATTCACGTAAACCAGCATCAAGAGTTGAGTCGTTAGGTGAAATTGAGATTTTGATCTTCTGAAGTGCTGATCTCACTGAAATAAGCATTTCAGTGAAACTAGCATCTACAGTTTTGACGTGAGTTGAAGTTGAGATTTTTGTCTTCTGAGGTGCATTTCTTACTGAAATAAGCATTTCAGTGAAACCAGCATCAACAGTTGAGTCTTTAGCTGAAATTGAGATTTTGATCTTCTGAAGTGCTTAAAACACTGAAATAAGCATTTCAGTGAAACCAGCATTAAAAGTTGAGTCATTTGTTGAAGTTGAGATTATGGTCTTCTGAAGTGCTGATCTCACTGAAATAAGCATTTCAGTGAAACTTGCATCAACAGGTGAGTCGTTAGGTGATGTTGAGATTTTGCTCTTCTGAAATGCTTCTCTCAGTGAAATAAGCATTTCAGTGAAACCAACTTCAAAATTTGTGTCGATTGGTGAAGTTGAGATTTGGGTCTTCTGAAGTGCTGATCTCACTGAAATAAACATTTCAGTGAAACTAGCATCTACAGTTTTGACGTGAGTTGAAGTTGAGATTTTTGTCTTCTGAGGTGCATTTCTTACTGAAATAAGCATTTCAGTGAAACCAGAATTAAAAGTTGAGTCATTTGTTGAAGTTGAGATTTTGGTCTTCTGAAGTGCTGATCTCACTGAAATAAGCATTTCAGTTAAACTAGCATCTACAGTTGAGACTTGAGGTGAAGTTGAGACTTGGGTCTAATGAAGTGCTTATCTCACTGAAATAAGCATTCACGTAAACCAGCATCAAGAGTTGAGTCGTCAGGTGAAATTGAGATTTTGATCTTCCGAAGTGCTTATCACACTGAGACAAGCATTTCAGTGAAACCAGCATTAAAAGTTGAGTCATTTATTGAAGTTAAGATTTTGTCTTCTGAAGTGTTGATCTCACTGAAGTAAGCATTTCAGTGAAACTAGCATCTACAGTTGAGACGTTAAGTGAAGTTGAGATTTTGATCTTCTGATGTGCTTATCTCACTCAAATAAGCATTTAAGTAAAACCAGCATTCAAAGTTGAGTCATTTGGTGATTGTGAGAATTTCTTCTTCTTGAAGAGCTTATCTCACTGAAATAAGCATTCACGTAAACCAGCATCAAGAGTTGAGTCGTTAGGTGAAATTGAGATTTTGATCTTCTGAAGTGCTTATCACACTGAAATAAGCATTTCAGTGAAACCAGCATTAAAAGTTGAGTCATTTGTTGAAGTTGAGATTTTGGTCTTCTGCAGTGCTGATCTCCCTGAAATAAGCATTTCAGTTAAACTAGCATCTACAGTTGAGACTTGAGGTGAAGTTGAGATTTGGGTCTAATGAAGTGCTTATCTCACTGAAATAAGCATTCACGTAAACCAGCATCAAGAGTTGAGTCGTTAGGTGAAATTGAGATTTTGATCTTCTGAAGTGCTGATCTCACTGAAATAAGCATTTCAGTGAAACTAGCATCTACAGTTTTGACGTGAGTTGAAGTTGAGATTTTTGTCTTCTGAGGTGCATTTCTTACTGAAATAAGCATTTCAGTGAAACCAGCATCAACAGTTGAGTCTTTAGCTGAAATTGAGATTTTGATCTTCTGAAGTGCTTAAAACACTGAAATAAGCATTTCAGTGAAACCAGCATTAAAAGTTGAGTCATTTGTTGAAGTTGAGATTATGGTCTTCTGAAGTGCTGATCTCACTGAAATAAGCATTTCAGTGAAACTTGCATCAACAGGTGAGTCGTTAGGTGATGTTGAGATTTTGCTCTTCTGAAATGCTTCTCTCAGTGAAATAAGCATTTCAGTGAAACCAACTTCAAAATTTGTGTCGATTGGTGAAGTTGAGATTTGGGTCTTCTGAAGTGCTGATCTCACTGAAATAAGCATTTCAGTGAAACTAGCATCTACAGTTTTGACGTGAGTTGAAGTTGAGATTTTTGTCTTCTGAGGTGCATTTCTTACTGAAATAAGCATTTCAGTGAAACCAGAATTAAAAGTTGAGTCATTTGTTGAAGTTGAGATTTTGGTCTTCTGAAGTGCTGATCTCACTGAAATAAGCATTTCAGTTAAACTAGCATCTACAGTTGAGACTTGAGGTGAAGTTGAGATTTGGGTCTAATGAAGTGCTTATCTCACTGAAATAAGCATTCACGTAAACCAGCATCAAGAGTTGAGTCGTTAGGTGAAATTGAGATTTTGATCTTCTGAAGTGCTTATCACACTGAAATAAGCATTTCAGTGAAACCAGCATTAAAAGTTGAGTCATTTGTTGAAGTTGAGATTATGGTCTTCTGAAGTGCTGATCTCACTGAAATAAGCATTTCAGTGAAATTTGCATCAGCAGGTGAGTCGTTAGGTGATGTTGAGATTTTGCTCTTCTGAAATGCTTCTCTCAGTGAAATAAGCATTTCAGTGAAACCAACTTCAAAATTTGTGTCGATTGGTGAAGTTGAGATTAGGGTCTTCTGAAGTGCTGCTCTCACTGAAATAAACATTTCAGTGAAACTGGCATCTACAGTTTTGACGTGAGGTGAAGTTGAGATTTTGGTCTTCTGAGGTGCATATCTTACTGAAATAAGCATTTCAGTGAAACCTGCATCAGCAGTTGATTCGTTAGCTGAAATTGAGATTTTGATCTTCCGAAGTGCTTATAACACTGAAATAAGCATTTCAGTGAAACCAGCATTAAAAGTTGAGTAATTTGTTGATGTTGCGATTTTGGTCTTCTGAGGTGCATATCTCACTGAAATAACCATTTCAGTGAAACCTGCATCAGCAGTTGAGTCTTAGGCTGAAATTGAGATTTTGATCTTCTGAAGTGCTTAAAACACTGAAATAAGCATTTCAGTGAAACCAGCATTAAAAGTTGAGTCATTTGTTGAAGTTGAGATTATGGTCTTCTGAAGTGCTGATCTCACTGAAATAAGCATTTCAGTGAAACTTGCATCAACAGGTGAGTCGTTAGGTGATGTTGAGATTTTGCTCTTCTGAAATGCTTCTCTCAGTGAAATAAGCATTTCATTGAAACCAACTTCAAAATTTGTGTCGATCGGTGAAGTTGAGATTTGTGTCTTCTGATGTGCTGATCTCACTGAAATAAGCCTTTCAGTGAAACTAGCATCTACAGTTGAGACGTTAGGCGAAGTTGAGATTTTGGTCTTCCGATGTGCTTATCTCTCTCAAATAAGCATTTCAGTAAAACCAGCATTCAACGTTGAGTCATTTGGTGATGTTGAGAATTTCTTCTTCTGAAGAGCTTATCTCACTGAAATAAGCATTCATATAAACTAGCATCAAGAGTTCAGTCGTCAGGTGAAATTGAGATTTTGATCTTCTGAAGTGCTTATCACACTGAAATAAGCATTTCAGTGAAACTAACTTCAAAATTTGTGTCGATCGGTGAAGTTGAGATTTGTGTCTTCTGATGTGCTGATCTCACTGAAATAAGCCTTTCAGTGAAACTAGCATCTACAGTTGAGAGGTTAGGCGAAGTTAAGATTTTGGTCTTCCGATGTGCTTATCTCTCTCAAATAAGCATTTCAGTAAAACCAGCATTCAACGTTGAGTCATTTGTTGATTGTGAGAATTTCTTCTTCTGAAGAGCTTAGCTCACTGAAATAAGCATTCACGTAAACCAGCATCAAAAGATGAGTCGTTAGGTGAAATTGAGATTTTGATCTTCTGAAGTGCTTATCACACTGAAACAAGCATTTCAGTGAAACCAGCATTAAAAGTTGAGTCATTTGTTGAAGTTGAGATTTTGTCTTCTGAAGTGTTGATCTCACTGAAGTAAGCATTTCAGTGAAACTGGCATCTACGGTTGAGACGTTAAGTGAAGTTGAGATTTTGATCTTCTGATGTGCTTATCTGACTCAAATAAGCATTACAGTAAAACCAGCATTCAAAGTTGAATCATTTGGTGATTGTGAGAATTTCTTCATCTGAAGAGCTTATCTCACTGAAATAAGCATTCACGTAAACCAGCATCAAGAGTTGAGTCGTTAGGTGAAATTGAGATTTTGATCTTCTGAAGTGCTTATCACACTGAAATAAGCATTTCAGTGAAACCAGCATTAAAAGTTCAGTAATTTGTTGATGTTGAGATTTTGGTCTTCTGAGGTGCATATCTCACAGAAATAACCATTTCAGTGAAACCTGCATCAGCAGTTGAGTCGTTAGCTGAAATTGAGATTTTCATCTTCTGAAGTGCTTAAAACACTGAAATAAGCATTTCAGTGAAACCAGCATTAAAAGTTGAGTCATTTGTTGAAGTTGAGATTTTGGTCTTCTGAAGTGCTGATCTCCCTGAAATAAGCATTTCAGTTAAACTAGCATCTACAGTTGAGACGTGAGGTGAAGTTGAGATTTGGGTCTAATGAAGTGCTTATCTCACTGAAATAAGCATTCACGTAAACCAGCATCAAGAGTTGAGTCGTCAGGTGAAATTGAGATTTTGATCTTCCGAAGTGCTTATCACACTGAGACAAGCATTTCAGTGAAACCAGCATTAAAAGTTGAGTCATTTATTGAAGTTAAGATTTTGTCTTCTGAAGTGTTGATCTCACTGAAGTAAGCATTTCAGTGAAACTAGCATCTACAGTTGAGACGTTAAGTGAAGTTGAGATTTTGATCTTCTGATGTGCTTATCTCACTCAAATAAGCATTTAAGTAAAACCAGCATTCAAAGTTGAGTCATTTGGTGATTGTGAGAATTTCTTCTTCTTGAAGAGCTTATCTCACTGAAATAAGCATTCACGTAAACCAGCATCAAGAGTTGAGTCGTTAGGTGAAATTGAGATTTTGATCTTCTGAAGTGCTTATCACACTGAAATAAGCATTTCAGTGAAACCAGCATTAAACGTTGAGTCATTTGTTGAAGTTGAGATTTTGGTCTTCTGCAGTGCTGATCTCCCTGAAATAAGCATTTCAGTTAAACTAGCATCTACAGTTGAGACTTGAGGTGAAGTTGAGATTTGGGTCTAATGAAGTGCTTATCTCACTGAAATAAGCATTCACGTAAACCAGCATCAAGAGTTGAGTCGTTAGGTGAAATTGAGATTTTGATCTTCTGAAGTGCTGATCTCACTGAAATAAGCATTTCAGTGAAACTAGCATCTACAGTTTTGACGTGAGTTGAAGTTGAGATTTTTGTCTTCTGAGGTGCATTTCTTACTGAAATAAGCATTTCAGTGAAACCAGCATCAACAGTTGAGTCTTTAGCTGAAATTGAGATTTTGATCTTCTGAAGTGCTTAAAACACTGAAATAAGCATTTCAGTGAAACCAGCATTAAAAGTTGAGTCATTTGTTGAAGTTGAGATTATGGTCTTCTGAAGTGCTGATCTCACTGAAATAAGCATTTCAGTGAAACTTGCATCAACAGGTGAGTCGTTAGGTGATGTTGAGATTTTGCTCTTCTGAAATGCTTCTCTCAGTGAAATAAGCATTTCAGTGAAACCAACTTCAAAATTTGTGTCGATTGGTGAAGTTGAGATTTGGGTCTTCTGAAGTGCTGATCTCACTGAAATAAGCATTTCAGTGAAACTAGCATCTACAGTTTTGACGTGAGTTGAAGTTGAGATTTTTGTCTTCTGAGGTGCATTTCTTACTGAAATAAGCATTTCAGTGAAACCAGAATTAAAAGTTGAGTCATTTGTTGAAGTTGAGATTTTGGTCTTCTGAAGTGCTGATCTCACTGAAATAAGCATTTCAGTTAAACTAGCATCTACAGTTGAGACTTGAGGTGAAGTTGAGATTTGGGTCGTCTGAAGTGCTTATCTCACTGAAATAAGCATTCACGTAAACCAGCATCAAGAGTTGAGTCGTTAGGTGAAATTGAGATTTTGATCTTCTGAAGTGCTTATCACACTGAAATAAGCATTTCAGTGAAACCGGCATTAAAAGTTGAGTCATTTGTTGAAGTTGAGATTTTGGTCTTCTGAAGTGCTGATCTCACTGAAATAAGCATTTCAGTTAAACTAGCATCTACAGTTGAGACGTGAGGTGAAGTTGAGATTTGGGTCTAATGAAGTGCTTATCTCACTGAAATAAGCATTCACGTAAACCAGCATCAAGAGTTGAGTCGTTAGGTGAAATTGAGATTTTGATCTTCTGAAGTGCTTATCACACTGAAACAAGCATTTCAGTGAAACCAGCATTAAAAGTTGAGTCATTTGTTGAAGTTGAGATTTTGTCTTCTGAAGTGTTGATCTCACTGAAGTAAGCATTTCAGTGAAACTGGCATCTACGGTTGAGACGTTAAGTGAAGTTGAGATTTTGATCTTCTGATGTGCTTATCTGACTCAAATAAGCATTACAGTAAAACCAGCATTCAAAGTTGAATCATTTGGTGATTGTGAGAATTTCTTCATCTGAAGAGCTTATCTCACTGAAATAAGCATTCACGTAAACCAGCATCAAGAGTTGAGTCGTTAGGTGAAATTGAGATTTTGATCTTCTGAAGTGCTTATCACACTGAAATAAGCATTTCAGTGAAACCAGCATTAAAAGTTCAGTAATTTGTTGATGTTGAGATTTTGGTCTTCTGAGGTGCATATCTCACAGAAATAACCATTTCAGTGAAACCTGCATCAGCAGTTCAGTCGTTAGCTGAAATTGAGATTTTCATCTTCTGAAGTGCTTAAAACACTGAAATAAGCATTTCAGTGAAACCAGCATTAAAAGTTGAGTCATTTGTTGAAGTTGAGATTTTGGTCTTCTGAAGTGCTGATCTCCCTGAAATAAGCTTTTCAGTTAAACTAGCATCTACAGTTGAGACGTGAGGTGAAGTTGAGATTTGGGTCTAATGAAGTGCTTATCTCACTGAAATAAGCATTCACGTAAACCAGCATCAAGAGTTGAGTCGTCAGGTGAAATTGAGATTTTGATCTTCCGAAGTGCTTATCACACTGAGACAAGCATTTCAGTGAAACCAGCATTAAAAGTTGAGTCATTTATTGAAGTTAAGATTTTGTCTTCTGAAGTGTTGATCTCACTGAAGTAAGCATTTCAGTGAAACTAGCATCTACAGTTGAGACGTTAAGTGAAGTTGAGATTTTGATCTTCTGATGTGCTTATCTCACTCAAATAAGCATTTAAGTAAAACCAGCATTCAAAGTTGAGTCATTTGGTGATTGTGAGAATTTCTTCTTCTTGAAGAGCTTATCTCACTGAAATAAGCATTCACGTAAACCAGCATCAAGAGTTGAGTCGTTAGGTGAAATTGAGATTTTGATCTTCTGAAGTGCTTATCACACTGAAATAAGCATTTCAGTGAAACCAGCATTAAAAGTTGAGTCATTTGTTGAAGTTGAGATTTTGGTCTTCTGCAGTGCTGATCTCCCTGAAATAAGCATTTCAGTTAAACTAGCATCTACAGTTGAGACTTGAGGTGAAGTTGAGATTTGGGTCTAATGAAGTGCTTATCTCACTGAAATAAGCATTCACGTAAACCAGCATCAAGAGTTGAGTCGTTAGGTGAAATTGAGATTTTGATCTTCTGAAGTGCTGATCTCACTGAAATAAGCATTTCAGTGAAACTAGCATCTACAGTTTTGACGTGAGTTGAAGTTGAGATTTTTGTCTTCTGAGGTGCATTTCTTACTGAAATAAGCATTTCAGTGAAACCAGCATCAACAGTTGAGTCTTTAGCTGAAATTGAGATTTTGATCTTCTGAAGTGCTTAAAACACTGAAATAAGCATTTCAGTGAAACCAGCATTAAAAGTTGAGTCATTTGTTGAAGTTGAGATTATGGTCTTCTGAAGTGCTGATCTCACTGAAATAAGCATTTCAGTGAAACTTGCATCAACAGGTGAGTCGTTAGGTGATGTTGAGATTTTGCTCTTCTGAAATGCTTCTCTCAGTGAAATAAGCATTTCAGTGAAACCAACTTCAAAATTTGTGTCGATTGGTGAAGTTGAGATTTGGGTCTTCTGAAGTGCTGATCTCACTGAAATAAGCATTTCAGTGAAACTAGCATCTACAGTTTTGACGTGAGTTGAAGTTGAGATTTTTGTCTTCTGAGGTGCATTTCTTACTGAAATAAGCATTTCAGTGAAACCAGAATTAAAAGTTGAGTCATTTGTTGAAGTTGAGATTTTGGTCTTCTGAAGTGCTGATCTCACTGAAATAAGCATTTCAGTTAAACTAGCATCTACAGTTGAGACTTGAGGTGAAGTTGAGATTTGGGTCTAATGAAGTGCTTATCTCACTGAAATAAGCATTCACGTAAACCAGCATCAAGAGTTGAGTCGTTAGGTGAAATTGAGATTTTGATCTTCTGAAGTGCTTATCACACTGAAATAAGCATTTCAGTGAAACCAGCATTAAAAGTTGAGTCATTTGTTGAAGTTGAGATTATGGTCTTCTGAAGTGCTGATCTCACTGAAATAAGCATTTCAGTGAAATTTGCATCAGCAGGTGAGTCGTTAGGTGATGTTGAGATTTTGCTCTTCTGAAATGCTTCTCTCAGTGAAATAAGCATTTCAGTGAAACCAACTTCAAAATTTGTGTCGATTGGTGAAGTTGAGATTAGGGTCTTCTGAAGTGCTGCTCTCACTGAAATAAACATTTCAGTGAAACTGGCATCTACAGTTTTGACGTGAGGTGAAGTTGAGATTTTGGTCTTCTGAGGTGCATATCTTACTGAAATAAGCATTTCAGTGAAACCTGCATCAGCAGTTGATTCGTTAGCTGAAATTGAGATTTTGATCTTCCGAAGTGCTTATAACACTGAAATAAGCATTTCAGTGAAACCAGCATTAAAAGTTGAGTAATTTGTTGATGTTGCGATTTTGGTCTTCTGAGGTGCATATCTCACTGAAATAACCATTTCAGTGAAACCTGCATCAGCAGTTGAGTCTTAGGCTGAAATTGAGATTTTGATCTTCTGAAGTGCTTAAAACACTGAAATAAGCATTTCAGTGAAACCAGCATTAAAAGTTGAGTCATTTGTTGAAGTTGAGATTATGGTCTTCTGAAGTGCTGATCTCACTGAAATAAGCATTTCAGTGAAACTTGCATCAACAGGTGAGTCGTTAGGTGATGTTGAGATTTTGCTCTTCTGAAATGCTTCTCTCAGTGAAATAAGCATTTCATTGAAACCAACTTCAAAATTTGTGTCGATCGGTGAAGTTGAGATTTGTGTCTTCTGATGTGCTGATCTCACTGAAATAAGCCTTTCAGTGAAACTAGCATCTACAGTTGAGACGTTAGGCGAAGTTGAGATTTTGGTCTTCCGATGTGCTTATCTCTCTCAAATAAGCATTTCAGTAAAACCAGCATTCAACGTTGAGTCATTTGGTGATGTTGAGAATTTCTTCTTCTGAAGAGCTTATCTCACTGAAATAAGCATTCATATAAACTAGCATCAAGAGTTCAGTCGTCAGGTGAAATTGAGATTTTGATCTTCTGAAGTGCTTATCACACTGAAATAAGCATTTCAGTGAAACTAACTTCAAAATTTGTGTCGATCGGTGAAGTTGAGATTTGTGTCTTCTGATGTGCTGATCTCACTGAAATAAGCCTTTCAGTGAAACTAGCATCTACAGTTGAGAGGTTAGGCGAAGTTAAGATTTTGGTCTTCCGATGTGCTTATCTCTCTCAAATAAGCATTTCAGTAAAACCAGCATTCAACGTTGAGTCATTTGTTGATTGTGAGAATTTCTTCTTCTGAAGAGCTTAGCTCACTGAAATAAGCATTCACGTAAACCAGCATCAAAAGATGAGTCGTTAGGTGAAATTGAGATTTTGATCTTCTGAAGTGCTTATCACACTGAAACAAGCATTTCAGTGAAACCAGCATTAAAAGTTGAGTCATTTGTTGAAGTTGAGATTTTGTCTTCTGAAGTGTTGATCTCACTGAAGTAAGCATTTCAGTGAAACTGGCATCTACGGTTGAGACGTTAAGTGAAGTTGAGATTTTGATCTTCTGATGTGCTTATCTGACTCAAATAAGCATTACAGTAAAACCAGCATTCAAAGTTGAATCATTTGGTGATTGTGAGAATTTCTTCATCTGAAGAGCTTATCTCACTGAAATAAGCATTCACGTAAACCAGCATCAAGAGTTGAGTCGTTAGGTGAAATTGAGATTTTGATCTTCTGAAGTGCTTATCACACTGAAATAAGCATTTCAGTGAAACCAGCATTAAAAGTTCAGTAATTTGTTGATGTTGAGATTTTGGTCTTCTGAGGTGCATATCTCACAGAAATAACCATTTCAGTGAAACCTGCATCAGCAGTTGAGTCGTTAGCTGAAATTGAGATTTTCATCTTCTGAAGTGCTTAAAACACTGAAATAAGCATTTCAGTGAAACCAGCATTAAAAGTTGAGTCATTTGTTGAAGTTGAGATTTTGGTCTTCTGAAGTGCTGATCTCCCTGAAATAAGCATTTCAGTTAAACTAGCATCTACAGTTGAGACGTGAGGTGAAGTTGAGATTTGGGTCTAATGAAGTGCTTATCTCACTGAAATAAGCATTCACGTAAACCAGCATCAAGAGTTGAGTCGTCAGGTGAAATTGAGATTTTGATCTTCCGAAGTGCTTATCACACTGAGACAAGCATTTCAGTGAAACCAGCATTAAAAGTTGAGTCATTTATTGAAGTTAAGATTTTGTCTTCTGAAGTGTTGATCTCACTGAAGTAAGCATTTCAGTGAAACTAGCATCTACAGTTGAGACGTTAAGTGAAGTTGAGATTTTGATCTTCTGATGTGCTTATCTCACTCAAATAAGCATTTAAGTAAAACCAGCATTCAAAGTTGAGTCATTTGGTGATTGTGAGAATTTCTTCTTCTTGAAGAGCTTATCTCACTGAAATAAGCATTCACGTAAACCAGCATCAAGAGTTGAGTCGTTAGGTGAAATTGAGATTTTGATCTTCTGAAGTGCTTATCACACTGAAATAAGCATTTCAGTGAAACCAGCATTAAACGTTGAGTCATTTGTTGAAGTTGAGATTTTGGTCTTCTGCAGTGCTGATCTCCCTGAAATAAGCATTTCAGTTAAACTAGCATCTACAGTTGAGACTTGAGGTGAAGTTGAGATTTGGGTCTAATGAAGTGCTTATCTCACTGAAATAAGCATTCACGTAAACCAGCATCAAGAGTTGAGTCGTTAGGTGAAATTGAGATTTTGATCTTCTGAAGTGCTGATCTCACTGAAATAAGCATTTCAGTGAAACTAGCATCTACAGTTTTGACGTGAGTTGAAGTTGAGATTTTTGTCTTCTGAGGTGCATTTCTTACTGAAATAAGCATTTCAGTGAAACCAGCATCAACAGTTGAGTCTTTAGCTGAAATTGAGATTTTGATCTTCTGAAGTGCTTAAAACACTGAAATAAGCATTTCAGTGAAACCAGCATTAAAAGTTGAGTCATTTGTTGAAGTTGAGATTATGGTCTTCTGAAGTGCTGATCTCACTGAAATAAGCATTTCAGTGAAACTTGCATCAACAGGTGAGTCGTTAGGTGATGTTGAGATTTTGCTCTTCTGAAATGCTTCTCTCAGTGAAATAAGCATTTCAGTGAAACCAACTTCAAAATTTGTGTCGATTGGTGAAGTTGAGATTTGGGTCTTCTGAAGTGCTGATCTCACTGAAATAAGCATTTCAGTGAAACTAGCATCTACAGTTTTGACGTGAGTTGAAGTTGAGATTTTTGTCTTCTGAGGTGCATTTCTTACTGAAATAAGCATTTCAGTGAAACCAGAATTAAAAGTTGAGTCATTTGTTGAAGTTGAGATTTTGGTCTTCTGAAGTGCTGATCTCACTGAAATAAGCATTTCAGTTAAACTAGCATCTACAGTTGAGACTTGAGGTGAAGTTGAGATTTGGGTCGTCTGAAGTGCTTATCTCACTGAAATAAGCATTCACGTAAACCAGCATCAAGAGTTGAGTCGTTAGGTGAAATTGAGATTTTGATCTTCTGAAGTGCTTATCACACTGAAATAAGCATTTCAGTGAAACCGGCATTAAAAGTTGAGTCATTTGTTGAAGTTGAGATTTTGGTCTTCTGAAGTGCTGATCTCACTGAAATAAGCATTTCAGTTAAACTAGCATCTACAGTTGAGACGTGAGGTGAAGTTGAGATTTGGGTCTAATGAAGTGCTTATCTCACTGAAATAAGCATTCACGTAAACCAGCATCAAGAGTTGAGTCGTTAGGTGAAATTGAGATTTTGATCTTCTGAAGTGCTTATCACACTGAAACAAGCATTTCAGTGAAACCAGCATTAAAAGTTGAGTCATTTGTTGAAGTTGAGATTTTGTCTTCTGAAGTGTTGATCTCACTGAAGTAAGCATTTCAGTGAAACTGGCATCTACGGTTGAGACGTTAAGTGAAGTTGAGATTTTGATCTTCTGATGTGCTTATCTGACTCAAATAAGCATTACAGTAAAACCAGCATTCAAAGTTGAATCATTTGGTGATTGTGAGAATTTCTTCATCTGAAGAGCTTATCTCACTGAAATAAGCATTCACGTAAACCAGCATCAAGAGTTGAGTCGTTAGGTGAAATTGAGATTTTGATCTTCTGAAGTGCTTATCACACTGAAATAAGCATTTCAGTGAAACCAGCATTAAAAGTTCAGTAATTTGTTGATGTTGAGATTTTGGTCTTCTGAGGTGCATATCTCACAGAAATAACCATTTCAGTGAAACCTGCATCAGCAGTTCAGTCGTTAGCTGAAATTGAGATTTTCATCTTCTGAAGTGCTTAAAACACTGAAATAAGCATTTCAGTGAAACCAGCATTAAAAGTTGAGTCATTTGTTGAAGTTGAGATTTTGGTCTTCTGAAGTGCTGATCTCCCTGAAATAAGCTTTTCAGTTAAACTAGCATCTACAGTTGAGACGTGAGGTGAAGTTGAGATTTGGGTCTAATGAAGTGCTTATCTCACTGAAATAAGCATTCACGTAAACCAGCATCAAGAGTTGAGTCGTCAGGTGAAATTGAGATTTTGATCTTCCGAAGTGCTTATCACACTGAGACAAGCATTTCAGTGAAACCAGCATTAAAAGTTGAGTCATTTATTGAAGTTAAGATTTTGTCTTCTGAAGTGTTGATCTCACTGAAGTAAGCATTTCAGTGAAACTAGCATCTACAGTTGAGACGTTAAGTGAAGTTGAGATTTTGATCTTCTGATGTGCTTATCTCACTCAAATAAGCATTTAAGTAAAACCAGCATTCAAAGTTGAGTCATTTGGTGATTGTGAGAATTTCTTCTTCTTGAAGAGCTTATCTCACTGAAATAAGCATTCACGTAAACCAGCATCAAGAGTTGAGTCGTTAGGTGAAATTGAGATTTTGATCTTCTGAAGTGCTTATCACACTGAAATAAGCATTTCAGTGAAACCAGCATTAAAAGTTGAGTCATTTGTTGAAGTTGAGATTTTGGTCTTCTGCAGTGCTGATCTCCCTGAAATAAGCATTTCAGTTAAACTAGCATCTACAGTTGAGACTTGAGGTGAAGTTGAGATTTGGGTCTAATGAAGTGCTTATCTCACTGAAATAAGCATTCACGTAAACCAGCATCAAGAGTTGAGTCGTTAGGTGAAATTGAGATTTTGATCTTCTGAAGTGCTGATCTCACTGAAATAAGCATTTCAGTGAAACTAGCATCTACAGTTTTGACGTGAGTTGAAGTTGAGATTTTTGTCTTCTGAGGTGCATTTCTTACTGAAATAAGCATTTCAGTGAAACCAGCATCAACAGTTGAGTCTTTAGCTGAAATTGAGATTTTGATCTTCTGAAGTGCTTAAAACACTGAAATAAGCATTTCAGTGAAACCAGCATTAAAAGTTGAGTCATTTGTTGAAGTTGAGATTATGGTCTTCTGAAGTGCTGATCTCACTGAAATAAGCATTTCAGTGAAACTTGCATCAACAGGTGAGTCGTTAGGTGATGTTGAGATTTTGCTCTTCTGAAATGCTTCTCTCAGTGAAATAAGCATTTCAGTGAAACCAACTTCAAAATTTGTGTCGATTGGTGAAGTTGAGATTTGGGTCTTCTGAAGTGCTGATCTCACTGAAATAAGCATTTCAGTGAAACTAGCATCTACAGTTTTGACGTGAGTTGAAGTTGAGATTTTTGTCTTCTGAGGTGCATTTCTTACTGAAATAAGCATTTCAGTGAAACCAGAATTAAAAGTTGAGTCATTTGTTGAAGTTGAGATTTTGGTCTTCTGAAGTGCTGATCTCACTGAAATAAGCATTTCAGTTAAACTAGCATCTACAGTTGAGACTTGAGGTGAAGTTGAGATTTGGGTCTAATGAAGTGCTTATCTCACTGAAATAAGCATTCACGTAAACCAGCATCAAGAGTTGAGTCGTTAGGTGAAATTGAGATTTTGATCTTCTGAAGTGCTTATCACACTGAAATAAGCATTTCAGTGAAACCAGCATTAAAAGTTGAGTCATTTGTTGAAGTTGAGATTATGGTCTTCTGAAGTGCTGATCTCACTGAAATAAGCATTTCAGTGAAATTTGCATCAGCAGGTGAGTCGTTAGGTGATGTTGAGATTTTGCTCTTCTGAAATGCTTCTCTCAGTGAAATAAGCATTTCAGTGAAACCAACTTCAAAATTTGTGTCGATTGGTGAAGTTGAGATTAGGGTCTTCTGAAGTGCTGCTCTCACTGAAATAAACATTTCAGTGAAACTGGCATCTACAGTTTTGACGTGAGGTGAAGTTGAGATTTTGGTCTTCTGAGGTGCATATCTTACTGAAATAAGCATTTCAGTGAAACCTGCATCAGCAGTTGATTCGTTAGCTGAAATTGAGATTTTGATCTTCCGAAGTGCTTATAACACTGAAATAAGCATTTCAGTGAAACCAGCATTAAAAGTTGAGTAATTTGTTGATGTTGCGATTTTGGTCTTCTGAGGTGCATATCTCACTGAAATAACCATTTCAGTGAAACCTGCATCAGCAGTTGAGTCTTAGGCTGAAATTGAGATTTTGATCTTCTGAAGTGCTTAAAACACTGAAATAAGCATTTCAGTGAAACCAGCATTAAAAGTTGAGTCATTTGTTGAAGTTGAGATTATGGTCTTCTGAAGTGCTGATCTCACTGAAATAAGCATTTCAGTGAAACTTGCATCAACAGGTGAGTCGTTAGGTGATGTTGAGATTTTGCTCTTCTGAAATGCTTCTCTCAGTGAAATAAGCATTTCATTGAAACCAACTTCAAAATTTGTGTCGATCGGTGAAGTTGAGATTTGTGTCTTCTGATGTGCTGATCTCACTGAAATAAGCCTTTCAGTGAAACTAGCATCTACAGTTGAGACGTTAGGCGAAGTTGAGATTTTGGTCTTCCGATGTGCTTATCTCTCTCAAATAAGCATTTCAGTAAAACCAGCATTCAACGTTGAGTCATTTGGTGATGTTGAGAATTTCTTCTTCTGAAGAGCTTATCTCACTGAAATAAGCATTCATATAAACTAGCATCAAGAGTTCAGTCGTCAGGTGAAATTGAGATTTTGATCTTCTGAAGTGCTTATCACACTGAAATAAGCATTTCAGTGAAACTAACTTCAAAATTTGTGTCGATCGGTGAAGTTGAGATTTGTGTCTTCTGATGTGCTGATCTCACTGAAATAAGCCTTTCAGTGAAACTAGCATCTACAGTTGAGAGGTTAGGCGAAGTTAAGATTTTGGTCTTCCGATGTGCTTATCTCTCTCAAATAAGCATTTCAGTAAAACCAGCATTCAACGTTGAGTCATTTGTTGATTGTGAGAATTTCTTCTTCTGAAGAGCTTAGCTCACTGAAATAAGCATTCACGTAAACCAGCATCAAAAGATGAGTCGTTAGGTGAAATTGAGATTTTGATCTTCTGAAGTGCTTATCACACTGAAACAAGCATTTCAGTGAAACCAGCATTAAAAGTTGAGTCATTTGTTGAAGTTGAGATTTTGTCTTCTGAAGTGTTGATCTCACTGAAGTAAGCATTTCAGTGAAACTGGCATCTACGGTTGAGACGTTAAGTGAAGTTGAGATTTTGATCTTCTGATGTGCTTATCTGACTCAAATAAGCATTACAGTAAAACCAGCATTCAAAGTTGAATCATTTGGTGATTGTGAGAATTTCTTCATCTGAAGAGCTTATCTCACTGAAATAAGCATTCACGTAAACCAGCATCAAGAGTTGAGTCGTTAGGTGAAATTGAGATTTTGATCTTCTGAAGTGCTTATCACACTGAAATAAGCATTTCAGTGAAACCAGCATTAAAAGTTCAGTAATTTGTTGATGTTGAGATTTTGGTCTTCTGAGGTGCATATCTCACAGAAATAACCATTTCAGTGAAACCTGCATCAGCAGTTCAGTCGTTAGCTGAAATTGAGATTTTCATCTTCTGAAGTGCTTAAAACACTGAAATAAGCATTTCAGTGAAACCAGCATTAAAAGTTGAGTCATTTGTTGAAGTTGAGATTTTGGTCTTCTGAAGTGCTGATCTCCCTGAAATAAGCATTTCAGTTAAACTAGCATCTACAGTTGAGACGTGAGGTGAAGTTGAGATTTGGGTCTAATGAAGTGCTTATCTCACTGAAATAAGCATTCACGTAAACCAGCATCAAGAGTTGAGTCGTCAGGTGAAATTGAGATTTTGATCTTCCGAAGTGCTTATCACACTGAGACAAGCATTTCAGTGAAACCAGCATTAAAAGTTGAGTCATTTATTGAAGTTAAGATTTTGTCTTCTGAAGTGTTGATCTCACTGAAGTAAGCATTTCAGTGAAACTAGCATCTACAGTTGAGACGTTAAGTGAAGTTGAGATTTTGATCTTCTGATGTGCTTATCTCACTCAAATAAGCATTTAAGTAAAACCAGCATTCAAAGTTGAGTCATTTGGTGATTGTGAGAATTTCTTCTTCTTGAAGAGCTTATCTCACTGAAATAAGCATTCACGTAAACCAGCATCAAGAGTTGAGTCGTTAGGTGAAATTGAGATTTTGATCTTCTGAAGTGCTTATCACACTGAAATAAGCATTTCAGTGAAACCAGCATTAAAAGTTCAGTAATTTGTTGATGTTGAGATTTTGGTCTTCTGAGGTGCATATCTCACAGAAATAACCATTTCAGTGAAACCTGCATCAGCAGTTGAGTCTTAGGCTGAAATTGAGATTTTGATCTTCTGAAGTGCTTAAAACACTGAAATAAGCATTTCAGTGAAACCAGCATTAAAAGTTGAGTCATTTGTTGAAGTTGAGATTATGGTCTTCTGAAGTGCTGATCTCACTGAAATAAACATTTCAGTGAAACTGGCATCTACAGTTTTGACGTGAGGTGAAGTTGAGATTTTGGTCTTCTGAGGTGCATATCTTACTGAAATAAGCATTTCAGTGAAACCTGCATCAGCAGTTGAGTCGATAGCTGAAATTGAGATTTTGATCTTCCGAAGTGCTTATCACACTGAAATAAGCATTTCAGTGAAACCAGCATTAAAAGTTGAGTAATTTGTTGATGTTGCGATTTTGGTCTTCTGAGGTGCATATCTCACTGAAATAACCATTTCAGTGAAACCTGCATCAGCAGTTGAGTCTTAGGCTGAAATTGAGATTTTGATCTTCTGAAGTGCTTAAAACACTGAAATAAGCATTTCAGTGAAACCAGCATTAAAAGTTGAGTCATTTGTTGAAGTTGAGATTATGGTCTTCTGAAGTGCTGATCTCACTGAAATAAGCATTTCAGTGAAACTTGCATCAACAGGTGAGTCGTTAGGTGATGTTGAGATTTTGCTCTTCTGAAATGCTTCTCTCAGTGAAATAAGCATTTCATTGAAACCAACTTCAAAATTTGTGTCGATCGGTGAAGTTGAGATTTGTGTCTTCTGATGTGCTGATCTCACTGAAATAAGCCTTTCAGTGAAACTAGCATCTACAGTTGAGACGTTAGGCGAAGTTGAGATTTTGGTCTTCCGATGTGCTTATCTCTCTCAAATAAGCATTTCAGTAAAACCAGCATTCAACGTTGAGTCATTTGGTGATGTTGAGAATTTCTTCTTCTGAAGAGCTTATCTCACTGAAATAAGCATTCATATAAACTAGCATCAAGAGTTCAGTCGTCAGGTGAAATTGAGATTTTGATCTTCTGAAGTGCTTATCACACTGAAATAAGCATTTCAGTGAAACTAACTTCAAAATTTGTGTCGATCGGTGAAGTTGAGATTTGTGTCTTCTGATGTGCTGATCTCACTGAAATAAGCCTTTCAGTGAAACTAGCATCTACAGTTGAGAGGTTAGGCGAAGTTAAGATTTTGGTCTTCCGATGTGCTTATCTCTCTCAAATAAGCATTTCAGTAAAACCAGCATTCAACGTTGAGTCATTTGTTGATTGTGAGAATTTCTTCTTCTGAAGAGCTTAGCTCACTGAAATAAGCATTCACGTAAACCAGCATCAAAAGATGAGTCGTTAGGTGAAATTGAGATTTTGATCTTCTGAAGTGCTTATCACACTGAAACAAGCATTTCAGTGAAACCAGCATTAAAAGTTGAGTCATTTGTTGAAGTTGAGATTTTGTCTTCTGAAGTGTTGATCTCACTGAAGTAAGCATTTCAGTGAAACTGGCATCTACGGTTGAGACGTTAAGTGAAGTTGAGATTTTGATCTTCTGATGTGCTTATCTGACTCAAATAAGCATTACAGTAAAACCAGCATTCAAAGTTGAATCATTTGGTGATTGTGAGAATTTCTTCATCTGAAGAGCTTATCTCACTGAAATAAGCATTCACGTAAACCAGCATCAAGAGTTGAGTCGTTAGGTGAAATTGAGATTTTGATCTTCTGAAGTGCTTATCACACTGAAATAAGCATTTCAGTGAAACCAGCATTAAAAGTTCAGTAATTTGTTGATGTTGAGATTTTGGTCTTCTGAGGTGCATATCTCACAGAAATAACCATTTCAGTGAAACCTGCATCAGCAGTTCAGTCGTTAGCTGAAATTGAGATTTTCATCTTCTGAAGTGCTTAAAACACTGAAATAAGCATTTCAGTGAAACCAGCATTAAAAGTTGAGTCATTTGTTGAAGTTGAGATTTTGGTCTTCTGAAGTGCTGATCTCCCTGAAATAAGCATTTCAGTTAAACTAGCATCTACAGTTGAGACGTGAGGTGAAGTTGAGATTTGGGTCTAATGAAGTGCTTATCTCACTGAAATAAGCATTCACGTAAACCAGCATCAAGAGTTGAGTCGTCAGGTGAAATTGAGATTTTGATCTTCCGAAGTGCTTATCACACTGAGACAAGCATTTCAGTGAAACCAGCATTAAAAGTTGAGTCATTTATTGAAGTTAAGATTTTGTCTTCTGAAGTGTTGATCTCACTGAAGTAAGCATTTCAGTGAAACTAGCATCTACAGTTGAGACGTTAAGTGAAGTTGAGATTTTGATCTTCTGATGTGCTTATCTCACTCAAATAAGCATTTAAGTAAAACCAGCATTCAAAGTTGAGTCATTTGGTGATTGTGAGAATTTCTTCTTCTTGAAGAGCTTATCTCACTGAAATAAGCATTCACGTAAACCAGCATCAAGAGTTGAGTCGTTAGGTGAAATTGAGATTTTGATCTTCTGAAGTGCTTATCACACTGAAATAAGCATTTCAGTGAAACCAGCATTAAAAGTTGAGTCATTTGTTGAAGTTGAGATTTTGGTCTTCTGCAGTGCTGATCTCCCTGAAATAAGCATTTCAGTTAAACTAGCATCTACAGTTGAGACTTGAGGTGAAGTTGAGATTTGGGTCTAATGAAGTGCTTATCTCACTGAAATAAGCATTCACGTAAACCAGCATCAAGAGTTGAGTCGTTAGGTGAAATTGAGATTTTGATCTTCTGAAGTGCTGATCTCACTGAAATAAGCATTTCAGTGAAACTAGCATCTACAGTTTTGACGTGAGTTGAAGTTGAGATTTTTGTCTTCTGAGGTGCATTTCTTACTGAAATAAGCATTTCAGTGAAACCAGCATCAACAGTTGAGTCTTTAGCTGAAATTGAGATTTTGATCTTCTGAAGTGCTTAAAACACTGAAATAAGCATTTCAGTGAAACCAGCATTAAAAGTTGAGTCATTTGTTGAAGTTGAGATTATGGTCTTCTGAAGTGCTGATCTCACTGAAATAAGCATTTCAGTGAAACTTGCATCAACAGGTGAGTCGTTAGGTGATGTTGAGATTTTGCTCTTCTGAAATGCTTCTCTCAGTGAAATAAGCATTTCAGTGAAACCAACTTCAAAATTTGTGTCGATTGGTGAAGTTGAGATTTGGGTCTTCTGAAGTGCTGATCTCACTGAAATAAGCATTTCAGTGAAACTAGCATCTACAGTTTTGACGTGAGTTGAAGTTGAGATTTTTGTCTTCTGAGGTGCATTTCTTACTGAAATAAGCATTTCAGTGAAACCAGAATTAAAAGTTGAGTCATTTGTTGAAGTTGAGATTTTGGTCTTCTGAAGTGCTGATCTCACTGAAATAAGCATTTCAGTTAAACTAGCATCTACAGTTGAGACTTGAGGTGAAGTTGAGATTTGGGTCGTCTGAAGTGCTTATCTCACTGAAATAAGCATTCACGTAAACCAGCATCAAGAGTTGAGTCGTTAGGTGAAATTGAGATTTTGATCTTCTGAAGTGCTTATCACACTGAAATAAGCATTTCAGTGAAACCGGCATTAAAAGTTGAGTCATTTGTTGAAGTTGAGATTTTGGTCTTCTGAAGTGCTGATCTCACTGAAATAAGCATTTCAGTTAAACTAGCATCTACAGTTGAGACGTGAGGTGAAGTTGAGATTTGGGTCTAATGAAGTGCTTATCTCACTGAAATAAGCATTCACGTAAACCAGCATCAAGAGTTGAGTCGTTAGGTGAAATTGAGATTTTGATCTTCTGAAGTGCTTATCACACTGAAACAAGCATTTCAGTGAAACCAGCATTAAAAGTTGAGTCATTTGTTGAAGTTGAGATTTTGTCTTCTGAAGTGTTGATCTCACTGAAGTAAGCATTTCAGTGAAACTGGCATCTACTGTTGAGACGTTAAGTGAAGTTGAGATTTTGATCTTCTGATGTGCTTATCTGACTCAAATAAGCATTACAGTAAAACCAGCATTCAAAGTTGAGTCATTTGGTGATTGTGAGAATTTCTTCATCTGAAGAGCTTATCTCACTGAAATAAGCATTCACGTAAACCAGCATCAAGAGTTGAGTCGTTAGGTGAAATTGAGATTTTGATCTTCTGAAGTGCTTATCACACTGAAATAAGCATTTCAGTGAAACCAGCATTAAAAGATCAGTAATTTGTTGATGTTGAGATTTTGGTCTTCTGAGGTGCATATCTCACAGAAATAACCATTTCAGTGAAACCTGCATCAGCAGTTCAGTCGTTAGCTGAAATTGAGATTTTCATCTTCTGAAGTGCTTAAAACACTGAAATAAGCATTTCAGTGAAACCAGCATTAAAAGTTGAGTCATTTGTTGAAGTTGAGATTTTGGTCTTCTGAAGTGCTGATCTCCCTGAAATAAGCTTTTCAGTTAAACTAGCATCTACAGTTGAGACGTGAGGTGAAGTTGAGATTTGGGTCTAATGAAGTGCTTATCTCACTGAAATAAGCATTCACGTAAACCAGCATCAAGAGTTGAGTCGTCAGGTGAAATTGAGATTTTGATCTTCCGAAGTGCTTATCACACTGAGACAAGCATTTCAGTGAAACCAGCATTAAAAGTTGAGTCATTTATTGAAGTTAAGATTTTGTCTTCTGAAGTGTTGATCTCACTGAAGTAAGCATTTCAGTGAAACTAGCATCTACAGTTGAGACGTTAAGTGAAGTTGAGATTTTGATCTTCTGATGTGCTTATCTCACTCAAATAAGCATTTAAGTAAAACCAGCATTCAAAGTTGAGTCATTTGGTGATTGTGAGAATTTCTTCTTCTTGAAGAGCTTATCTCACTGAAATAAGCATTCACGTAAACCAGCATCAAGAGTTGAGTCGTTAGGTGAAATTGAGATTTTGATCTTCTGAAGTGCTTATCACACTGAAATAAGCATTTCAGTGAAACCAGCATTAAAAGTTGAGTCATTTGTTGAAGTTGAGATTTTGGTCTTCTGCAGTGCTGATCTCCCTGAAATAAGCATTTCAGTTAAACTAGCATCTACAGTTGAGACTTGAGGTGAAGTTGAGATTTGGGTCTAATGAAGTGCTTATCTCACTGAAATAAGCATTCACGTAAACCAGCATCAAGAGTTGAGTCGTTAGGTGAAATTGAGATTTTGATCTTCTGAAGTGCTGATCTCACTGAAATAAGCATTTCAGTGAAACTAGCATCTACAGTTTTGACGTGAGTTGAAGTTGAGATTTTTGTCTTCTGAGGTGCATTTCTTACTGAAATAAGCATTTCAGTGAAACCAGCATCAACAGTTGAGTCTTTAGCTGAAATTGAGATTTTGATCTTCTGAAGTGCTTAAAACACTGAAATAAGCATTTCAGTGAAACCAGCATTAAAAGTTGAGTCATTTGTTGAAGTTGAGATTATGGTCTTCTGAAGTGCTGATCTCACTGAAATAAGCATTTCAGTGAAACTTGCATCAACAGGTGAGTCGTTAGGTGATGTTGAGATTTTGCTCTTCTGAAATGCTTCTCTCAGTGAAATAAGCATTTCAGTGAAACCAACTTCAAAATTTGTGTCGATTGGTGAAGTTGAGATTTGGGTCTTCTGAAGTGCTGATCTCACTGAAATAAGCATTTCAGTGAAACTAGCATCTACAGTTTTGACGTGAGTTGAAGTTGAGATTTTTGTCTTCTGAGGTGCATTTCTTACTGAAATAAGCATTTCAGTGAAACCAGAATTAAAAGTTGAGTCATTTGTTGAAGTTGAGATTTTGGTCTTCTGAAGTGCTGATCTCACAGAAATAAGCATTTCAGTTAAACTAGCATCTACAGTTGAGACTTGAGGTGAAGTTGAGATTTGGGTCGTCTGAAGTGCTTATCTCACTGAAATAAGCATTCACGTAAACCAGCATCAAGAGTTGAGTCGTTAGGTGAAATTGAGATTTTGATCTTCTGAAGTGCTTATCACACTGAAATAAGCATTTCAGTGAAACCGGCATTAAAAGTTGAGTCATTTGTTGAAGTTGAGATTTTGGTCTTCTGAAGTGCTGATCTCACTGAAATAAGCATTTCAGTTAAACTAGCATCTACAGTTGAGACGTGAGGTGAAGTTGAGATTTGGGTCTAATGAAGTGCTTATCTCACTGAAATAAGCATTCACGTAAACCAGCATCAAGAGTTGAGTCGTTAGGTGAAATTGAGATTTTGATCTTCTGAAGTGCTTATCACACTGAAATAAGCATTTCAGTGAAACCAGCATTAAAAGTTGAGTCATTTGTTGAAGTTGAGATTATGGTCTTCTGAAGTGCTGATCTCACTGAAATAAGCATTTCAGTGAAACTTGCATCAACAGGTGAGTCGTTAGGTGATGTTGAGATTTTGCTCTTCTGAAATGCTTCTCTCAGTGAAATAAGCATTTCAGTGAAACCAACTTCAAAATTTGTGTCGATTGGTGAAGTTGAGATTTGGGTCTTCTGAAGTGCTGATCTCACTGTAATAAGCATTTCAGTGAAACTAGCATCTACAGTTTTGACGTGAGTTGAAGTTTAGATTTTTGTCTTCTGAGGTGCATTTCTTACTGAAATAAGCATTTCAGTGAAACCAGCATTAAAAGTTGAGTCATTTGTTGAAGTTGAGATTTTGGTCTTCTGAGGTGCATATCTCACAGAAATAACCATTTCAGTGAAACCTGAATCAGCAGTTGAGTCGTTAGCTGAAATTGAGATTTTCATCTTCTGAAGTGCTTAAAACACTGAAATAAGCATTTCAGTGAAACCAGCATTAAAAGTTGAGTCATTTGTTGAAGTTGAGATTTTGGTCTTCTGAAGTGCTGATCTCCCTGAAATAAGCATTTCAGTTAATCTAGCATCTACAGTTGAGACGTGAGGTGTAGTTGAGATTTGGGTCTAATGAAGTGCTTATCTCACTGAAATAAGCATTCACGTAAACCAGCATCAAGAGTTGAGTCGTTAGGTGAAATTGAGATTTTGATCTTCCGAAGTGCTTATCACACTGAGACAAGCATTTCAGTGAAACCAACATTAAAAGTTGAGTCATTTGTTGAAGTTAAGATTTTGTCTTCTGAAGTGTTGATCTCACTGAAGTAAGCATTTCAGTGAAACTAGCATCTACAGTTGAGACGTTAAGTGAAGTTGAGATTTTGATCTTCTGATGTGCTTATCTCACTCAAATAAGCATTTAAGTAAAACCAGCATTCAAAGTTGAGTCATTTGGTGATGTTGAGAATTTCTTCTTCTGAAGAGCTTATCTCACTGAAATAAGCATTCATATAAACTAGCATCAAGAGTTCAGTCGTCAGGTGAAATTGAGATTTTGATCTTCTCAAGTGCTTATCACACTGAAATAAGCATTTCAGTGAAACCAGCATTAAAAGTTGAGTCATTTGTTGTTGTTGAGATTTTGGTCTTCTGAGGGGCATATCTCACTGAAATAAGCATTTCTGTGAAACTTGCATCAGCAGATGAGTCGTTAGGTGATGTTTAGATTTTGCTCTTCTATAATGCTTCTCTCAATGAAATAAGCATTTCGATGAAACCAACTTCAAAATTTGTGTCGATTGGTGAAGTTGAGATTTGGGTCTTCTGAAGTGCTGATCTCACTGAAATAAACATTTCAGTGAAACTGGAATCTACAGTTTTGACGTGAGGTGAAGTTGAGATTTTGGTCTTCTGAGGTGCATATCTTACTGAAATAAGCATTTCAGTGAAACCTGCATCAGCAGTTGAGTCGTTAGCTGAAATTGAGATTTTGATCTTCCGAAGTGCTTATAACACTGAAATAAGCATTTCAGTGAAACCAGCATTAAAAGTTGAGTAATTTGTTGATGTTGCGATTTTGGTCTTCTGAGGTGCATATCTCACTGAAATAACCATTTCAGTGAAACCTGCATCAGCAGTTGAGTCTTTAGCTGAAATTGAGATTTTGATCTTCTGAAGTGCTTAAAACACTGAAATAAGCATTTCAGTGAAACCAGCATTAAAAGTTGAGTCATTTGTTGAAGTTGAGATTATGGTCTTCTGAAGTGCTGATCTCACTGAAATAAGCATTTCAGTGAAACTTGCATCAACAGGTGAGTCGTTAGGTGATGTTGAGATTTTGCTCTTCTGAAATGCTTCTCACAGTGAAATAAGCATTTCAGTGAAACCAACTTCAAAATTTGTGTCGATTGGTGAAGTTGAGATTTGGGTCTTCTGAAGTGCTGATCTCACTGAAATAAGCATTTCAGTGAAACCAGCATTAAAAGTTGAGTCATTTGTTGAAGTTGAGATTATGGTCTTCTGAAGTGCTGATCTCACTGAAATAAGCATTTCAGTGAAATTTGCATCATCAGGTGAGTCGTTAGGTGATGTTGAGATTTTGCTCTTCTGAAATGCTTCTCTCAGTGAAATAAGCATTTCATTGAAACCAACTTCAAAATTTGTGTCGATCGGTGAAGTTGAGATTTGTGTCTTCTGATGTGCTGATCTCACTGAAATAAGCCTTTCAGTGAAACTAGCATCTACAGTTGAGACGTTAGGCGAAGTTGAGATTTTGGTCTTCCGATGTGCTTATCTCTCTCAAATAAGCATTTCAGTAAAACCAGCATTCAACGTTGAGTCATTTGGTGATGTTGAGAATTTCTTCTTCTGAAGAGCTTATCTCACTGAAATAAGCATTCATATAAACTAGCATCAAGAGTTCAGTCGTCAGGTGAAATTGAGATTTTGATCTTCTGAAGTGCTTATCACACTGAAATAAGCATTTCAGTGAAACCAGCATTAAAAGTTCAGTAATTTGTTGATGTTGAGATTTTGGTCTTCTGAGGTGCATATCTCACAGAAATAACCATTTCAGTGAAACCTGCATCAGCAGTTGAGTCGTTAGCTGAAATTGAGATTTTCATCTTCTGAAGTGCTTAAAACACTGAAATAAGCATTTCAGTGAAACCAGCATTAAAAGTTGAGTCATTTGTTGAAGTTGAGATTTTGGTCTTCTGAAGTGCTGATCTCCCTGAAATAAGCATTTCAGTTAAACTAGCATCTACAGTTGAGACGTGAGGTGAAGTTGAGATTTGGGTCTAATGAAGTGCTTATCTCACTGAAATAAGCATTCACGTAAACCAGCATCAAGAGTTGAGTCGTCTGGTGAAATTGAGATTTTGATCTTCCGAAGTGCTTATCACACTGAGACAAGCATTTCAGTGAAACCAGCATTAAAAGTTGAGTCATTTATTGAAGTTAAGATTTTGTCTTCTGAAGTGTTGATCTCACTGAAGTAAGCATTTCAGTGAAACTAGCATCTACAGTTGAGACGTTAAGTGAAGTTGAGATTTTGATCTTCTGATGTGCTTATCTCACTCAAATAAGCATTTAAGTAAAACCAGCATTCAAAGTTGAGTCATTTGGTGATTGTGAGAATTTCTTCTTCTTGAAGAGCTTATCTCACTGAAATAAGCATTCACGTAAACCAGCATCAAGAGTTGAGTCGTTAGGTGAAATTGAGATTTTGATCTTCTGAAGTGCTTATCACACTGAAATAAGCATTTCAGTGAAACCAGCATTAAAAGTTGAGTCATTTCTTGAAGTTGAGATTTTGGTCTTCTGCAGTGCTGATCTCCCTGAAATAAGCATTTCAGTTAAACTAGCATCTACAGTTGAGACTTGAGGTGAAGTTGAGATTTGGGTCTAATGAAGTGCTTATCTCACTGAAATAAGCATTCACGTAAACCAGCATCAAGAGTTGAGTCGTTAGGTGAAATTGAGATTTTGATCTTCTGAAGTGCTGATCTCACTGAAATAAGCATTTCAGTGAAACTAGCATCTACAGTTTTGACGTGAGTTGAAGTTGAGATTTTTGTCTTCTGAGGTGCATTTCTTACTGAAATAAGCATTTCAGTGAAACCAGCATCAACAGTTGAGTCTTTAGCTGAAATTGAGATTTTGATCTTCTGAAGTGCTTAAAACACTGAAATAAGCATTTCAGTGAAACCAGCATTAAAAGTTGAGTCATTTGTTGAAGTTGAGATTATGGTCTTCTGAAGTGCTGATCTCACTGAAATAAGCATTTCAGTGAAACTTGCATCAACAGGTGAGTCGTTAGGTGATGTTGAGATTTTGCTCTTCTGAAATGCTTCTCTCAGTGAAATAAGCATTTCAGTGAAACCAACTTCAAAATTTGTGTCGATTGGTGAAGTTGAGATTTGGGTCTTCTGAAGTGCTGATCTCACTGAAATAAGCATTTCAGAGAAACTAGCATCTACAGTTTTGACGTGAGTTGAAGTTGAGATTTTTGTCTTCTGAGGTGCATTTCTTACTGAAATAAGCATTTCAGTGAAACCAGAATTAAAAGTTGAGTCATTTGTTGAAGTTGAGATTTTGGTCTTCTGAAGTGCTGATCTCACTGAAATAAGCATTTCAGTTAAACTAGCATCTACAGTTGAGACTTGAGGTGAAGTTGAGATTTGGGTCGTCTGAAGTGCTTATCTCACTGAAATAAGCATTCACGTAAACCAGCATCAAGAGTTGAGTCGTTAGGTGAAATTGAGATTTTGATCTTCTGAAGTGCTTATCACACTGAAATAAGCATTTCAGTGAAACCGGCATTAAAAGTTGAGTCATTTGTTGAAGTTGAGATTTTGGTCTTCTGAAGTGCTGATCTCACTGAAATAAGCATTTCAGTTAAACTAGCGTCTACAGTTGAGACGTGAGGTGAAGTTGAGATTTGGGTCTCATGAAGTGCTTATCTCACTGAAATAAGCATTCACGTAAACCAGCATCAAGAGTTGAGTCGTTAGGTGAAATTGAGATTTTGATCTTCTGAAGTGCTTATCACACTGAAATAAGCATTTCAGTGAAACCAGCATTAAAAGTTGAGCCATTTGTTGAAGTTGAGATTATGGTCTTCTGAAGTGCTGATCTCACTGAAATAAGCATTTCAGTGAAATTTGCATCAGCAGGTGAGTCGTTAGGTGATGTTGAGATTTTGCTCTTCTGAAATGCTTATCTCAGTGAAATAAGCATTTCAGTGAAACCAACTTCAAAATTTGTGTCGATTGGTGAAGTTGAGATTTGGGTCTTCTGAAGTGCTGATCTCACTGAAATAAGCATTTCAGTGAAACTAGCATCTACAGTTTTGACGTGAGTTGAAGTTGAGATTTTTGTCTTCTGAGGTGCATTTCTTACTGAAATAAGCATTTCAGTGAAACCAGAATTAAAAGTTGAGTCATTTGTTGAAGTTGAGATTTTGGTCTTCTGAAGTGCTGATCTCACTGAAATAAGCATTTCAGTTAAACTAGCATCTACAGTTGAGACTTGAGGTGAAGTTGAGATTTGGGTCGTCTGAAGTGCTTATCTCACTGAAATAAGCATTCACGTAAACCAGCATCAAGAGTTGAGTCGTTAGGTGAAATTGAGATTTTGATCTTCTGAAGTGCTTATCAAACTGAAATAAGCATTTCAGTGAAACCGGCATTAAAAGTTGAGTCATTTGTTGAAGTTGAGATTTTGGTCTTCTGAAGTGCTGATCTCACTGAAATAAGCATTTCAGTTAAACTAGCGTCTACAGTTGAGACGTGAGGTGAAGTTGAGATTTGGGTCTAATGAAGTGCTTATCTCACTGAAATAAGCATTCTCGTAAACCAGCATCAAGAGTTGAGTCGTTAGGTGAAATTGAGATTTTGATCTTCTGAAGTGCTTAAAACACTGAAATAAGCATTTCAGTGAAACCAGCATTAAAAGTTGAGTCATTTGTTGAAGTTGAGATTTTGGTCTTCTGAGGTGCATATCTCACTGAAATAAGCATTTCTGTGAAACTTGCATCAGCAGATGAGTCGTTAGGTGATGTTGAGATTTTGCTCTTCTATAATGCTTCTCTCAATGAAATAAGCATTTCGATGAAACCAACTTCAAATTTTGTGTCGATTGGTGAAGTTGAGATTTGGGTCTTCTGAAGTGCTGATCTCACTGAAATAAACATTTCAGTGAAACTGGCATCTACAGTTTTGAGGTGAGGTGAAGTTGAGATTTTGGTCTTCTGAGGTGCATATCTTACTGAAATACGCATTTCAGTGAAACCTGCATCAGCAGTTGAGTCGTTAGCTGAAATTGAGATTTTGATCTTCCGAAGTGCTTATAACACTGAAATAAGCATTTCAGTGAAACCAGCATTAAAAGTTGAGTCATTTGTTGATGTTGCGATTTTGGTCTTCTGAGGTGCATATCTCACTGAAATAACCATTTCAGTGAAACCTGCATCAGCAGTTGAGTCTTTAGCTGAAATTGAGATTTTGATCTTCTGAAGTGCTTAAAACACTGAAATAAGCATTTCAGTGAAACCAGCATTAAAAGTTGAGTCATTTGTTGAAGTTGAGATTATGGTCTTCTGAAGTGCTGATCTCACTGAAATAAGCATTTCAGTGAAAATTGCATCATCTGGTGAGTCGTTAGGTGATGTTGAGATTTTGCTCTTCTGAAATGCTTCTCTCAGTGAAATAAGCATTTCATTGAAACCAACTTCAAAATTTGTGTCGATCGGTGAAGTTGAGATTTGTGTCTTCTGATGTGCTGATCTCACTGAAATAAGCCTTTCAGTGAAACTAGCATCTACAGTTGAGACGTTAGGCGAAGTTGAGATTTTGGTCTTCCGATGTGCTTATCTCTCTCAAATAAGCATTTCAGTAAAACCAGCATTCAACGTTGAGTCATTTGGTGATGTTGAGAATTTCTTCTTCTGAAGAGCTTATCTCACTGAAATAAGCATTCATATAAACTAGTATCAAGAGTTCAGTCGTCAGGTGAAATTGAGATTTTGATCTTCTGAAGTGCTTATCACACTGAAATAAGCATTTCAGTGAAACCAACTTCAAAATTTGTGTCGATCGGTGAAGTTGAGATTTGTGTCTTCTGATGTGCTGATCTCACTGAAATAAGCCTTTCAGTGAAACTAGCATCTACAGTTGAGAGGTTAGGCAAAGTTGAGATTTTGGTCTTCCGATGTGCTTATCTCTCTCAAATAAGCATTTCAGTAAAACCAGCATTCAACGTTGAGTCATTTGTTGATTGTGAGAATTTCTTCTTCTGAAGAGCTTAGCTCACTGAAATAAGCATTCACGTAAACCAGCATCAAGAGATGAGTCGTTAGGTGAAATTGAGATTTTGATCTTCTGAAGTGCTTATCACACTGAAACAAGCATTTCAGTGAAACCAGCATTAAAAGTTGAGTCATTTGTTGAAGTTGAGATTTTGTCTTCTGAAGTGTTGATCTCACTGAAGTAAGCATTTCAGTGAAACTGGCATCTACGGTTGAGACGTTAAGTGAAGTTGAGATTTTGATCTTCTGATGTGCTTATCTGACTCAAATAAGCATTACAGTAAAACCAGCATTCAAAGTTGAATCATTTGGTGATTGTGAGAATTTCTTCATCTGAAGAGCTTATCTCACTGAAATAAGCATTCACGTAAACCAGCATCAAGAGTTGAGTCGTTAGGTGAAATTGAGATTTTGATCTTCTGAAGTGCTTATCACACTGAAATAAGCATTTCAGTGAAACCAGCATTAAAAGTTCAGTAATTTGTTGATGTTGAGATTTTGGTCTTCTGAGGTGCATATCTCACAGAAATAACCATTTCAGTGATACCTGCATCAGCAGTTGAGTCGTTAGCTGAAATTGAGATTTTCATCTTCTGAAGTGCTTAAAACACTGAAACAAGCATTTCAGTGAAACCAGCATTAAAAGTTGAGTCATTTGTTGAAGTTGAGATTTTGGTCTTCTGAAGTGCTGATCTCCCTGAAATAAGCATTTCAGTTAAACTAGCATCTACAGTTGAGACGTGAGGTGAAGTTGAGATTATGGTCTTCTGAAGTGCTTATCTCACTGAAATAAGCATTCACGTAAACCAGCATCAAGAGTTGAGTCGTTAGGTGAAATTGAGATTTTGATCTTCTGAACTGCTTATCACACTGAAATAAGCATTTCAGTGAAACCGGCATTAAAAGTTGAGTCATTTGTTGAAGTTGAGATTTTGGTCTTCTGAAGTGCTGATCTCACTGAAATAAGCATTTCAGTTAAACTAGCATCTACAGTTGAGACGTGAGGTGAAGTTGAGATTTGGGTCTAATGAAGTGCTTATCTCACTGAAATAAGCATTCACGTAAACCAGCATCAAGAGTTGAGTCGTTAGGTGAAATTGAGATTTTGATCTTCTGAAGTGCTTATCACACTGAAATAAGCATTTCAGTGAAACCAGCATTAAAAGTTGAGTCATTTGTTGAAGTTGAGATTATGGTCTTCTGAAGTGCTGATCTCACTGAAATAAGCATTTCAGTGAAATTTGCATCAGCAGGTGAGTCGTTAGGTGATGTTGAGATTTTGCTCTTCTGAAATGCTTCTCTCAGTGAAATAAGCATTTCAGTGAAACCAACTTCAAAATTTGTGTCGATTGGTGAAGTTGAGATTAGGGTCTTCTGAAGTGCTGATCTCACTGAAATAAACATTTCAGTGAAACTGGCATCTACAGTTTTGACGTGAGGTGAAGTTGAGATTTTGGTCTTCTGAGGTGCATATCTTACTGAAATAAGCATTTCAGTGAAACCTGCATCAGCAGTTGATTCGTTAGCTGAAATTGAGATTTTGATCTTCCGAAGTGCTTATAACACTGAAATAAGCATTTCAGTGAAACCAGCATTAAAAGTTGAGTAATTTGTTGATGTTGCGATTTTGGTCTTCTGAGGAGCATATCTCACTGAAATAACCATTTCAGTGAAACCTGCATCAGCAGTTGAGTCTTAGGCTGAAATTGAGATTTTGATCTTCTGAAGTGCTTAAAACACTGAAATAAGCATTTCAGTGAAACCAGCATTAAAAGTTGAGTCATTTGTTGAAGTTGAGATTATGGTCTTCTGAAGTGCTGATCTCACTGAAATAAGCATTTCAGTGAAACTTGCATCAACAGGTGAGTCGTTAGGTGATGTTGAGATTTTGCTCTTCTGAAATGCTTCTCTCAGTGAAATAAGCATTTCAGTGAAACCAACTTCAAAATTTGTGTCGATTGGTGAAGTTGAGATTTGGGTCTTCTGAAGTGCTGATCTCACTGAAATAAGCATTTCAGTGAAACTAGCATCTACAGTTTTGACGTGAGTTGAAGTTGAGATTTTTGTCTTCTGAGGTGCATTTCTTACTGAAATAAGCATTTCAGTGAAACCAGCATTAAAAGTTGAGTCATTTGTTGAAGTTGAGATTTTGGTCTTCTGATGTGCATATCTCACAGAAATAACCATTTCAGTGAAACCTGCATCAGCAGTTGAGTCGTTAGCTGAAATTGAGATTTTCATCTTCTGAAGTGCTTAAAACACTGAAATAAGCATTTCAGTGAAACCAGCATTAAAAGTTGAGTCATTTGTTGAAGTTGAGATTTTGGTCTTCTGAAGTGCTGATCTCCCTGAAATAAGCATTTCAGTTAAACTAGCATCTACAGTTGAGACGTGAGGTGTAGTTGAGATTTGGGTCTAATGAAGTGCTTATCTCACTGAAATAAGCATTCACGTAAACCAGCATCAAGAGTTGAGTCGTTAGGTGAAATTGAGATTTTGATCTTCCGAAGTGCTTATCACACTGAGACAAGCATTTCAGTGAAACCAGCATTAAAAGTTGAGTCATTTGTTGAAGTTAAGATTTTGTCTTCTGAAGTGTTGATCTCACTGAAGTAAGCATTTCAGTGAAACTAGCATCTACAGTTGAGACGTTAAGTGAAGTTGAGATTTTGATCTTCTGATGTGCTTATCTCACTCAAATAAGCATTTAAGTAAAACCAGCATTCAAAGTTGAGTCATTTGGTGATGTTGAGAATTTCTTCTTCTGAAGAGCTTATCTCACTGAAATAAGCATTCATATAAACTAGCATCAAGAGTTCAGTCGTCAGGTGAAATTGAGATTTTGATCTTCTCAAGTGCTTATCACACTGAAATAAGCATTTCAGTGAAACCAGCATTAAAAGTTGAGTCATTTGTTGTTGTTGAGATTTTGGTCTTCTGAGGGGCATATCTCACTGAAATAAGCATTTCTGTGAAACTTGCATCAGCAGATGAGTCGTTAGGTGATGTTTAGATTTTGCTCTTCTATAATGCTTCTCTCAATGAAATAAGCATTTCGATGAAACCAACTTCAAAATTTGTGTCGATTGGTGAAGTTGAGATTTGGGTCTTCTGAAGTGCTGATCTCACTGAAATAAACATTTCAGTGAAACTGGAATCTACAGTTTTGACGTGAGGTGAAGTTGAGATTTTGGTCTTCTGAGGTGCATATCTTACTGAAATAAGCATTTCAGTGAAACCTGCATCAGCAGTTGAGTCGTTAGCTGAAATTGAGATTTTGATCTTCCGAAGTGCTTATAACACTGAAATAAGCATTTCAGTGAAACCAGCATTAAAAGTTGAGTAATTTGTTGATGTTGCGATTTTGGTCTTCTGAGGTGCATATCTCACTGAAATAACCATTTCAGTGAAACCTGCATCAGCAGTTGAGTCTTTAGCTGAAATTGAGATTTTGATCTTCTGAAGTGCTTAAAACACTGAAATAAGCATTTCAGTGAAACCAGCATTAAAAGTTGAGTCATTTGTTGAAGTTGAGATTATGGTCTTCTGAAGTGCTGATCTCACTGAAATAAGCATTTCAGTGAAACTTGCATCAACAGGTGAGTCGTTAGGTGATGTTGAGATTTTGCTCTTCTGAAATGCTTCTCACAGTGAAATAAGCATTTCAGTGAAACCAACTTCAAAATTTGTGTCGATTGGTGAAGTTGAGATTTGGGTCTTCTGAAGTGCTGATCTCACTGAAATAAGCATTTCAGTGAAACCAGCATTAAAAGTTGAGTCATTTGTTGAAGTTGAGATTATGGTCTTCTGAAGTGCTGATCTCACTGAAATAAGCATTTCAGTGAAATTTGCATCATCAGGTGAGTCGTTAGGTGATGTTGAGATTTTGCTCTTCTGAAATGCTTCTCTCAGTGAAATAAGCATTTCATTGAAACCAACTTCAAAATTTGTGTCGATCGGTGAAGTTGAGATTTGTGTCTTCTGATGTGCTGATCTCACTGAAATAAGCCTTTCAGTGAAACTAGCATCTACAGTTGAGACGTTAGGCGAAGTTGAGATTTTGGTCTTCCGATGTGCTTATCTCTCTCAAATAAGCATTTCAGTAAAACCAGCATTCAACGTTGAGTCATTTGGTGATGTTGAGAATTTCTTCTTCTGAAGAGCTTATCTCACTGAAATAAGCATTCATATAAACTAGCATCAAGAGTTCAGTCGTCAGGTGAAATTGAGATTTTGATCTTCTGAAGTGCTTATCACACTGAAATAAGCATTTCAGTGAAACTAACTTCAAAATTTGTGTCGATCGGTGAAGTTGAGATTTGTGTCTTCTGATGTGCTGATCTCACTGAAATAAGCCTTTCAGTGAAACTAGCATCTACAGTTGAGAGGTTAGGCGAAGTTAAGATTTTGGTCTTCCGATGTGCTTATCTCTCTCAAATAAGCATTTCAGTAAAACCAGCATTCAACGTTGAGTCATTTGTTGATTGTGAGAATTTCTTCTTCTGAAGAGCTTATGTCACTGAAATAAGCATTCACGTAAACCAGCATCAAGAGTTGAGTCGTTAGGTGAAATTGAGATTTTGATCTTCTGAAGTTCTTATCACACTGAAATAAGCATTTCAGTGAAACCAGCATTAAAAGTTCAGTAATTTGTTGATGTTGAGATTTTGGTCTTCTGAGGTGCATATCTCACAGAAATAACCATTTCAGTGAAACCTGCATCAGCAGTTCAGTCGTTAGCTGAAATTGAGATTTTCATCTTCTGAAGTGCTTAAAACACTGAAATAAGCATTTCAGTGAAACCAGCATTAAAAGTTGAGTCATTTGTTGAAGTTGAGATTTTGGTCTTCTGAAGTGCTGATCTCCCTGAAATAAGCATTTCAGTTAAACTAGCATCTACAGTTGAGACGTGAGGTGAAGTTGAGATTTGGGTCTAATGAAGTGCTTACATCACTGAAATAAGCATTCACGTAAACCAGCATCAAGAGTTGAGTCGTTAGGTGAAATTGAGATTTTGATCTTCCGAAGTGCTTATCACACTGAGACAAGCATTTCAGTGAAACCAGCATTAAAAGTTGAGTCATTTATTGAAGTTAAGATTTTGTCTTCTGAAGTGTTAATCTCACTGAAGTAAGCATTTCAGTGAAACTAGCATCTACAGTTGAGACGTTAAGTGAAGTTGAGATTTTGATCTTCTGATGTGCTTATCTCACTCAAATAAGCATTTAAGTAAAACCAGCATTCAAAGTTGAGTCATTTGGTGATTGTGAGAATTTCTTCTTCTTGAAGAGCTTATCTCACTGAAATAAGCATTCACGTAAACCAGCATCAAGAGTTGAGTCGTTAGGTGAAATTGAGATTTTGATCTTCTGAAGTGCTTATCACACTGAAATAAGCATTTCAGTGAAACCAGCATTAAAAGTTGAGTCATTTGTTGAAGTTGAGATTTTGGTCTTCTGCAGTGCTGATCTCCCTGAAATAAGCATTTCAGTTAAACTAGCATCTACAGTTGAGACTTGAGGTGAAGTTGAGATTTGGGTCTAATGAAGTGCTTATCTCACTGAAATAAGCATTCACGTAAACCAGCATCAAGAGTTGAGTCGTTAGGTGAAATTGAGATTTTGATCTTCTGAAGTGCTTATCACACTGAAATAAGCATTTCAGTGAAACCAGCATTAAAAGTTGAGTCATTTGTTGAAGTTGAGATTATGGTCTTCTGAACTGCTGATCTCACTGAAATAAGCATATCAGTGAAATTTGCATCAGCAGGTGAGTCGTTAGGTGATGTTGAGATTTTGCTCTTCTGAAATGCTTCTCTCAGTGAAATAAGCATTTCAGTGAAACCAACTTCAAAATTTGTGTCGATCGGTGAAGTTGAGATTTGTGTCTTCTGATGTCCTGATCTCACTGAAATAAGCCTTTCAGTGAAACTAGCATCTACAGTTGAGACGTTAGGCGAAGTTGAGATTTTGGTCTTCCGATGTGCTTATCTCTCTCAAATAAGCATTTCAGTAAAACCAGCATTCAACGTTGAGTCATTTGGTGATGTTGAGAATTTCTTCTTCTGAAGAGCTTATCTCACTGAAATAAGCATTCATATAAACTAGCATCAAGAGTTCAGTCGTCAGGTGAAATTGAGATTTTGATCTTCTCAAGTGCTTATCACACTGAAATAAGCATTTCAGTGAAACCAGCATTAAAAGTTGAGTCATTTGTTGTTGTTGAGATTTTGGTCTTCTGAGGTGCATATCTCACTGAAATAAGCATTTCTGTGAAACTTGCATCAGCAGATGAGTCGTTAGGTGATGTTGAGATTTTGCTCTTCTATAATGCTTCTCTCAATGAAATAAGCATTTCGATGAAACCAACTTCAAAATTTGTGTCGATTGGTGAAGTTGAGATTAGGGTCTTCTGAAGTGCTGATCTCACTGAAATAAACATTTCAGTGAAACTGGCATCTACAGTTTTGAGGTGAGGTGAAGTTGAGATTTTTGTCTTCTGAGGTGCATATCTTACTGAAATAAGCATTTCAGTGAAACCTGCATCAGCAGTTGAGTCGTTAGCTGAAATTGAGATTTTGATCTTCCGAAGTGCTTATAACACTGAAATAAGCATTTCAGTGAAACCAGCATTAAAAGTTGAGTAATTTGTTGATGTTGCGATTTTGGTCTTCTGAGGTGCATATCTCACTGAAATAACCATTTCAGTGAAACCTGCATCAGCAGTTGAGTCTTTAGCTGAAATTGAGATTTTGATCTTCTGAAGTGCTTAAAACACTGAAATAAGCATTTCAGTGAAACCAGCATTAAAAGTTGAGTCATTTGTTGAAGTTGAGATTATGGTCTTCTGAACTGCTGATCTCACTGAAATAAGCATATCAGTGAAATTTGCATCAGCAGGTGAGTCGTTAGGTGATGTTGAGATTTTGCTCTTCTGAAATGCTTCTCTCAGTGAAATAAGCATTTCAGTGAAACTAGCATCTACAGTTGAGACGTTAGGCGAAGTTGAGATTTTGGTCTTCCGATGTGCTTATCTCTCTCAAATAAGCATTTCAGTAAAACCAGCATTCAACGTTGAGTCATTTGGTGATGTTGAGAATTTCTTCTTCTGAAGAGCTTATCTCACTGAAATAAGCATTCATATAAACTAGCATCAAGAGTTCAGTCGTCAGGGGAAATTGAGATTTTGATCTTCTCAAGTGCTTATCACACTGAAATAAGCATTTCAGTGAAACCAGCATTAAAAGTTGAGTCATTTGTTGATGTTGAGATTTTGGTCTTCTGAGGTGCATATCTCACTGAAATAAGCATTTCTGTGAAACTTGCATCAGCAGATGAGTCGTTAGGTGATGTTGAGATTTTGCTCTTCTATAATGCTTCTCTCAATGAAATAAGCATTTCGATGAAACCAACTTCAAAATTTGTGTCGATTGGTGAAGTTGAGATTTGGGTCTTCTGAAGTGCTGATCTCACTGAAATAAACATTTCAGTGAAACTGGCATCTACAGTTTTGACGTGAGGTGAAGTTGAGATTTTGGTCTTCTGAGGTGCATATCTTACTGAAATAAGCATTTCAGTGAAACCTGCATCAGCAGTTGAGTCGTTAGCTGAAATTGAGATTTTGATCTTCCGAAGTGCTTATAACACTGAAATAAGCATTTCAGTGAAACCAGCATTAAAAGTTGAGTAATTTGTTGATGTTGCGATTTTGGTCTTCTGAGGTGCATATCTCACTGAAATAACCATTTCAGTGAAACCTGCATCAGCAGTTGAGTCTTTAGCTGAAATTGAGATTTTGATCTTCTGAAGTGCTTAAAACACTGAAATAAGCATTTCAGTGAAACCAGCATTAAAAGTTGAGTCATTTGTTGAAGTTGAGATTATGGTCTTCTGAAGTGCTGATCTCACTGAAATAAGCATTTCAGTGAAACTTGCATCAACAGGTGAGTCGTTAGGTGATGTTGAGATTTTGCTCTTCTGAAATGCTTCTCTCAGTGAAATAAGCATTTCAGTGAAACCAACTTCAAAATTTGTGTCGATTGGTGAAGTTGAGATTTGGGTCTTCTGAAGTGCTGATCTCACTGAAATAAGCATTTCAGTGAAACCAGCATTAAAAGTTGAGTCATTTGTTGAAGTTGAGATTATGGTCTTCTGAAGTGCTGATCTCACTGAAATAAGCATTTCAGTGAAATTTGCATCATCAGGTGAGTCGTTAGGTGATGTTGAGATTTTGCTGTTCTGAAATGCTTCTCTCAGTGAAATAAGCATTTCATTGAAACCAACTTCAAAATTTGTGTCGATCGGTGAAGTTGAGATTTGTGTCTTCTGATGTGCTGATCTCACTGAAATAAGCCTTTCAGTGAAACTAGCATCTACAGTTGAGACGTTAGGCGAAGTTGAGATTTTGGTCTTCCGATGTGCTTATCTCTCTCAAATAAGCATTTCAGTAAAACCAGCATTCAACGTTGAGTCATTTGGTGATGTTGAGAATTTCTTCTTCTGAAGAGCTTATCTCACTGAAATAAGCATTCATATAAACTAGTATCAAGAGTTCAGTCGTCAGGTGAAATTGAGATTTTGATCTTCTGAAGTGCTTATCACACTGAAATAAGCATTTCAGTGAAACCAACTTCAAAATTTGTGTCGATCGGTGAAGTTGAGATTTGTGTCTTCTGATGTGCTGATCTCACTGAAATAAGCCTTTCAGTGAAACTAGCATCTACAGTTGAGAGGTTAGGCGAAGATGAGATTTTGGTCTTCCGATGTGCTTATCTCTCTCAAATAAGCATTTCAGTAAAACCAGCATTCAACGTTGAGTCATTTGTTGATTGTGAGAATTTCTTCTTCTGAAGAGCTTAGCTCACTGAAATAAGCATTCACGTAAACCAGCATCAAGAGATGAGTCGTTAGGTGAAATTGAGATTTTGATCTTCTGAAGTGCTTATCACACTGAAACAAGCATTTCAGTGAAACCAGCATTAAAAGTTGAGTCATTTGTTGAAGTTGAGATTTTGTCTTCTGAAGTGTTGATCTCACTGAAGTAAGCATTTCAGTGAAACTGGCATCTACGGTTGAGACGTTAAGTGAAGTTGAGATTTTGATCTTCTGATGTGCTTATCTGACTCAAATAAGCATTACAGTGAAACCAGCATTAAAAGTTGAGTCATTTGTTGAAGTTGAGATTTTGGTCTTCTGAAGTGCTGATCTCCCTGAAATAAGCATTTCAGTTAAACTAGCATCTACAGTTGAGACGTGAGGTGAAGTTGAGATTTGGGTCTAATGAAGTGCTTATCTCACTGAAATAAGCATTCACGTAAACCAGCATCAAGAGTTGAGTCGTCAGGTGAAATTGAGATTTTGCTCTTCCGAAGTGCTTATCACTCTGAGACAAGCATTTCAGTGAAACCAGCATTTAAAGTTGAGTCATTTATTGAAGTTAAGATTTTGTCTTCTGAAGTGTTGATCTCACTGAAGTAAGCATTTCAGTGAAACTAGCATCTACAGTTGAGACGTTAAGTGAAGTTGAGATTTTGATCTTCTGATGTGCTTATCTCACTCAAATAAGCATTTAAGTAAAACCAGCATTCAAAGTTGAGTCATTTGGTGATTGTGAGAATTTCTTCTTCTTGAAGAGCTTATCTCACTGAAATAAGCATACACGTAAACCAGCATCAAGAGTTGAGTCGTTAGGTGAAATTGAGATTTTGATCTTCTGAAGTGCTTATCACACTGAAATAAGCATTTCAGTGAAACCAGCATTAAAAGTTGAGTCATTTGTTGAAGTTGAGATTTTGGTCTTCTGCAGTGCTGATCTCCCTGAAATAAGCATTTCAGTTAAACTAGCATCTACAGTTGAGACTTGAGGTGAAGTTGAGATTTGGGTCTAATGAAGTGCTTATCTCACTGAAATAAGCATTCACGTAAACCAGCATCAAGAGTTGAGTCGTTAGGTGAAATTGAGATTTTGATCTTCTGAAGTGCTTATCACACTGAAATAAGCATTTCAGTGAAACCAGCATTAAAAGTTGAGTTAATAAAATGTGAGGCTGGATGAACACAGCAGGCCAAGCAGCATCTCAGGAGCACAAAAGCTGACGTTTCGGGCCTAGACCCTTCATCAGAGAGGGGGATGGGGGGAGGGAACTGGAATAAATAGGGAGAGAGGGGGAGGCGGACCGAAGATGGAGAGTAAAGAAGATAGGTGGAGAGGGTGTAGGTGGGGAGGTAGGGAGGGGATAGGTCAGTCCAGGGAAGACGGACAGGTCAAGGAGGTGGGATGAGGTTAGTAGGTAGCTGGGGGTGCGGCTTGGGGTGGGAGGAAGGGATGGGTCAGAGGAAGAACCGGTTAGGGAGGCAGAGACAGGTTGGACTGGTTTTGGGATGCATTGGTTTGGGGGGAAGATCTGGGCTGGTTGTGTGGTGCAGTGGGGGGAGGGGATGAACTGGGCTGGTTGAGGGATGCAGTGGGGGAAGGGGAGATTTTGAAACTGGTGAAGTCCACATTGATACCATATGGCTGCAGGGTTCCCAGGCGGAATATGAGTTGCTGTTCCTGCAACCTTCGGGTGGCATCATGGTGGCAGTGCAGGAGGCCCATGATGGACATGTCATCAAGAGAATGGGAGGGGGAGTGGAAATGGTTTGCGACTGGGAGGTGCAGTTGTTTGTTGCGAACTGAGCGGAGGTGTTCTGCAAAGCGGTCCCCAAGCCTCCGCTTGGTTTCCCCAATGTAGAGAAAGCCGCACCGGGTACAGTGGATGCAGTATACCACATTGGCAGATGTGCAGGTGAACCTCTGCTTAATGTGGAATGTCATCTTGGGGCCTGGGATGGGGGTGAGGGAGGAGGTGTGGGGACAAGTGTAGCATTTCCTGCGGTTGCAGGGGAAGGTGCCGGGTGTGGTGGGGTTGGAGGGCAGTGTGGAGCGAACAAGGGAGTCACGGAGAGAGTGGTCTCTCCGGAAAGCAGACAGGGGTGGGGATGGAAAAATGTCTTGGGTGGTGGGGTCGGATTGTAAATGGCGGAAGTGTCGGAGGAGTTGAGTCATTTGTTGAAGTTGAGATTATGGTCTTCTGAACTGCTGATCTCACTGAAATAAGCATATCAGTGAAATTTGCATCAGCAGGTGAGTCGTTAGGTGATGTTGAGATTTTGCTCTTCTGAAATGCTTCTCTCAGTGAAATAAGCATTTCAGTGAAACCAATTTCAAAATTTGTGTCGATCGGTGAAGTTGAGATTTGTGTCTTCTGATGTGCTGATCTCACTGAAATAAGCCTTTCAGTGAAACTAGCATCTACAGTTGAGACGTTAGGCGAAGTTGAGATTTTGGTCTTCCGATGTGCTTATCTCTCTCAAATAAGCATTTCAGTAAAACCAGCATTCAACGTTGAGTCATTTGGTGATGTTGAGAATTTCTTCTTCTGAAGAGCTTATCTCACTGAAATAAGCATTCATATAAACTAGCATCAAGAGTTCAGTCGTCAGGTGAAATTGAGATTTTGATCTTCTCAAGTGCTTATCACACTGAAATAAGCATTTCAGTGAAACCAGCATTAAAAGTTGAGTCATTTGTTGTTGTTGAGATTTTGGTCTTCTGAGGTGCATATCTCACTGAAATAAGCATTTCTGTGAAACTTGCATCAGCAGATGAGTCGTTAGGTGATGTTGAGATTTTGCTCTTCTATAATGCTTCTCTCAATGAAATAAGCATTTCGATGAAACCAACTTCAAAATTTGTGTCGATTGGTGAAGTTGAGATTTGGGTCTTCTGAAGTGCTGATCTCACTGAAATAAACATTTCAGTGAAACTGGCATCTACAGTTTTGACGTGAGCTGAAGTTGAGATTTTGGTCTTCTGAGGTGCATATCTTACTGAAATAAGCATTTCAGTGAAACCTGCATCAGCAGTTGAGTCGTTAGCTGAAATTGAGATTTTGATCTTCCGAAGTGCTTATAACACTGAAATAAGCATTTCAGTGAAACCAGCATTAAAAGTTGAGTAATTTGTTGATGTTGCGATTTTGGTCTTCTGAGGTGCATATCTCACTGAAATAACCATTTCAGTGAAACCTGCATCAGCAGTTGAGTCTTTAGCTGAAATTGAGATTTTGATCTTCTGATGTGCTTATCTGACTCAAATAAGCATTACAGTGAAACCAGCATTAAAAGTTGAGTCATTTGTTGAAGTTGAGATTTTGGTCTTCTGAAGTGCTGATCTCCCTGAAATAAGCATTTCAGTTAAACTAGCATCTACAGTTGAGACGTGAGGTGAAGTTGAGATTTGGGTCTAATGAAGTGCTTATCTCACTGAAATAAGCATTCACGTAAACCAGCATCAAGAGTTGAGTCGTCAGGTGAAATTGAGATTTTGCTCTTCCGAAGTGCTTATCACACTGAGACAAGCATTTCAGTGAAACCAGCATTTAAAGTTGAGTCATTTATTGAAGTTAAGATTTTGTCTTCTGAAGTGTTGATCTCACTGAAGTAAGCATTTCAGTGAAACTAGCATCTACAGTTGAGACGTTAAGTGAAGTTGAGATTTTGATCTTCTGATGTGCTTATCTCACTCAAATAAGCATTTAAGTAAAACCAGCATTCAAAGTTGAGTCATTTGGTGATTGTGAGAATTTCTTCTTCTTGAAGAGCTTATCTCACTGAAATAAGCATACACGTAAACCAGCATCAAGAGTTGAGTCGTTAGGTGAAATTGAGATTTTGATCTTCTGAAGTGCTTATCACACTGAAATAAGCATTTCAGTGAAACCAGCATTAAAAGTTGAGTCATTTGTTGAAGTTGAGATTTTGGTCTTCTGCAGTGCTGATCTCCCTGAAATAAGCATTTCAGTTAAACTAGCATCTACAGTTGAGACTTGAGGTGAAGTTGAGATTTGGGTCTAATGAAGTGCTTATCTCACTGAAATAAGCATTCACGTAAACCAGCATCAAGAGTTGAGTCGTTAGGTGAAATTGAGATTTTGATCTTCTGAAGTGCTTATCACACTGAAATAAGCATTTCAGTGAAACCAGCATTAAAAGTTGAGTTAATAAAATGTGAGGCTGGATGAACACAGCAGGCCAAGCAGCATCTCAGGAGCACAAAAGCTGACGTTTCGGGCCTAGACCCTTCATCAGAGAGGGGGATGGGGGGAGGGAACTGGAATAAATAGGGAGAGAGGGGGAGGCGGACCGAAGATGGAGAGTAAAGAAGATAGGTGGAGAGGGTGTAGGTGGGGAGGTAGGGAGGGGATAGGTCAGTCCAGGGAAGACGGACAGGTCAAGGAGGTGGGATGAGGTTAGTAGGTAGCTGGGGGTGCGGCTTGGGGTGGGAGGAAGGGATGGGTCAGAGGAAGAACCGGTTAGGGAGGCAGAGACAGGTTGGACTGGTTTTGGGATGCATTGGTTTGGGGGGAAGATCTGGGCTGGTTGTGTGGTGCAGTGGGGGGAGGGGATGAACTGGGCTGGTTGAGGGATGCAGTGGGGGAAGGGGAGATTTTGAAACTGGTGAAGTCCACATTGATACCATATGGCTGCAGGGTTCCCAGGCGGAATATGAGTTGCTGTTCCTGCAACCTTCGGGTGGCATCATGGTGGCAGTGCAGGAGGCCCATGATGGACATGTCATCAAGAGAATGGGAGGGGGAGTGGAAATGGTTTGCGACTGGGAGGTGCAGTTGTTTGTTGCGAACTGAGCGGAGGTGTTCTGCAAAGCGGTCCCCAAGCCTCCGCTTGGTTTCCCCAATGTAGAGAAAGCCGCACCGGGTACAGTGGATGCAGTATACCACATTGGCAGATGTGCAGGTGAACCTCTGCTTAATGTGGAATGTCATCTTGGGGCCTGGGATGGGGGTGAGGGAGGAGGTGTGGGGACAAGTGTAGCATTTCCTGCGGTTGCAGGGGAAGGTGCCGGGTGTGGTGGGGTTGGAGGGCAGTGTGGAGCGAACAAGGGAGTCACGGAGAGAGTGGTCTCTCCGGAAAGCAGACAGGGGTGGGGATGGAAAAATGTCTTGGGTGGTGGGGTCGGATTGTAAATGGCGGAAGTGTCGGAGGAGTTGAGTCATTTGTTGAAGTTGAGATTATGGTCTTCTGAACTGCTGATCTCACTGAAATAAGCATATCAGTGAAATTTGCATCAGCAGGTGAGTCGTTAGGTGATGTTGAGATTTTGCTCTTCTGAAATGCTTCTCTCAGTGAAATAAGCATTTCAGTGAAACCAATTTCAAAATTTGTGTCGATCGGTGAAGTTGAGATTTGTGTCTTCTGATGTGCTGATCTCACTGAAATAAGCCTTTCAGTGAAACTAGCATCTACAGTTGAGACGTTAGGCGAAGTTGAGATTTTGGTCTTCCGATGTGCTTATCTCTCTCAAATAAGCATTTCAGTAAAACCAGCATTCAACGTTGAGTCATTTGGTGATGTTGAGAATTTCTTCTTCTGAAGAGCTTATCTCACTGAAATAAGCATTCATATAAACTAGCATCAAGAGTTCAGTCGTCAGGTGAAATTGAGATTTTGATCTTCTCAAGTGCTTATCACACTGAAATAAGCATTTCAGTGAAACCAGCATTAAAAGTTGAGTCATTTGTTGTTGTTGAGATTTTGGTCTTCTGAGGTGCATATCTCACTGAAATAAGCATTTCTGTGAAACTTGCATCAGCAGATGAGTCGTTAGGTGATGTTGAGATTTTGCTCTTCTATAATGCTTCTCTCAATGAAATAAGCATTTCGATGAAACCAACTTCAAAATTTGTGTCGATTGGTGAAGTTGAGATTTGGGTCTTCTGAAGTGCTGATCTCACTGAAATAAACATTTCAGTGAAACTGGCATCTACAGTTTTGACGTGAGCTGAAGTTGAGATTTTGGTCTTCTGAGGTGCATATCTTACTGAAATAAGCATTTCAGTGAAACCTGCATCAGCAGTTGAGTCGTTAGCTGAAATTGAGATTTTGATCTTCCGAAGTGCTTATAACACTGAAATAAGCATTTCAGTGAAACCAGCATTAAAAGTTGAGTAATTTGTTGATGTTGCGATTTTGGTCTTCTGAGGTGCATATCTCACTGAAATAACCATTTCAGTGAAACCTGCATCAGCAGTTGAGTCTTTAGCTGAAATTGAGATTTTGATCTTCTGAAGTGCTTAAAACACTGAAATAAGCATTTCAGTGAAACCAGCATTAAAAGTTGAGTCATTTGTTGAAGTTGAGATTATGGTCTTCTGAAGTGCTGATCTCACTGAAATAAGCATTTCAGTGAAACTTGCATCAACAGGTGAGTCGTTAGGTGATGTTGAGATTTTGCTCTTCTGAAATGCTTCTCTCAGTGAAATAAGCATTTCAGTGAAACCAACTTCAAAATTTGTGTCGATTGGTGAAGTTGAGATTTGGGTCTTCTGAAGTGCTGATCTCACTGAAATAAGCATTTCAGTGAAACCAGCATTAAAAGTTGAGTCATTTGTTGAAGTTGAGATTATGGTCTTCTGAAGTGCTGATCTCACTGAAATAAGCATTTCAGTGAAATTTGCATCATCAGGTGAGTCGTTAGGTGATGTTGAGATTTTGCTCTTCTGAAATGCTTCTCTCAGTGAAATAAGCATTTCATTGAAACCAACTTCAAAATTTGTGTCGATCGGTGAAGTTGAGATTTGTGTCTTCTGATGTGCTGATCTCACTGAAATAAGCCTTTCAGTGAAACTAGCATCTACAGTTGAGACGTTAGGCGAAGTTGAGATTTTGGTCTTCCGATGTGCTTATCTCTCTCAAATAAGCATTTCAGTAAAACCAGCATTCAACGTTGAGTCATTTGGTGATGTTGAGAATTTCTTCTTCTGAAGAGCTTATCTCACTGAAATAAGCATTCATATAAACTAGCATCAAGAGTTCAGTCGTCAGGTGAAATTGAGATTTTGATCTTCTCAAGTGCTTATCACACTGAAATAAGCATTTCAGTGAAACCAACTTCAAAATTTGTGTCGATCGGTGAAGTTGAGATTTGTGTCTTCTGATGTGCTGATCTCACTGAAATAAGCCTTTCAGTGAAACTAGCATCTACAGTTGAGAGGTTAGGCGAAGTTGAGATTTTGGTCTTCCGATGTGCTTATCTCTCTCAAATAAGCATTTCAGTAAAACCAGCATTCAACGTTGAGTCATTTGTTGATTGTGAGAATTTCTTCTTCTGAAGAGCTTAGCTCACTGAAATAAGCATTCACGTAAACCAGCATCAAGAGATGAGTCGTTAGGTGAAATTGAGATTTTGATCTTCTGAAGTGCTTATCACACTGAAACAAGCATTTCAGTGAAACCAGCATTAAAAGTTGAGTCATTTGTTGAAGTTGAGATTTTGTCTTCTGAAGTGTTGATCTCACTGAAGTAAGCATTTCAGTGAAACTGGCATCTACGGTTGAGACGTTAAGTGAAGTTGAGATTTTGATCTTCTGATGTGCTTATCTGACTCAAATAAGCATTACAGTAAAACCAGCATTCAAAGTTGAATCATTTGGTGATTGTGAGAATTTCTTCATCTGAAGAGCTTATCTCACTGAAATAAGCATTCACGTAAACCAGCATCAAGAGTTGAGTCGTTAGGTGAAATTGAGATTTTGATCTTCTGAAGTGCTTATCACACTGAAATAAGCATTTCAGTGAAACCAGCATTAAAAGTTCAGTAATTTGTTGATGTTGAGATTTTGGTCTTCTGAGGTGCATATCTCACAGAAATAACCATTTCAGTGAAACCTGCATCAGCAGTTCAGTCGTTAGCTGAAATTGAGATTTTCATCTTCTGAAGTGCTTAAAACACTGAAATAAGCATTTCAGTGAAACCAGCATTAAAAGTTGAGTCATTTGTTGAAGTTGAGATTTTGGTCTTCTGAAGTGCTGATCTCCCTGAAATAAGCATTTCAGTTAAACTAGCATCTACAGTTGAGACGTGAGGTGAAGTTGAGATTTGGGTCTAATGAAGTGCTTATCTCACTGAAATAAGCATTCACGTAAACCAGCATCAAGAGTTGAGTCGTTAGGTGAAATTGAGATTTTGATCTTCCGAAGTGCTTATCACACTGAGACAAGCATTTCAGTGAAACCAGCATTAAAAGTTGAGTCATTTATTGAAGTTAAGATTTTGTCTTCTGAAGTGTTAATCTCACTGAAGTAAGCATTTCAGTGAAACTAGCATCTACAGTTGAGACGTTAAGTGAAGTTGAGATTTTGATCTTCTGATGTGCTTATCTCACTCAAATAAGCATTTAAGTAAAACCAGCATTCAAAGTTGAGTCATTTGGTGATTGTGAGAATTTCTTCTTCTTGAAGAGCTTATCTCACTGAAATAAGCATTCACGTAAACCAGCATCAAGAGTTGAGTCGTTAGGTGAAATTGAGATTTTGATCTTCTGAAGTGCTTATCACACTGAAATAAGCATTTCAGTGAAATCAGCATTAAAAGTTGAGTCATTTGTTGAATTTGAGATTATGGTCTTCTGAAGTGCTGATCTCACTGAAATATGCATTGCAGTGAAATTTGCATCAGCAGGTGAGTCGTTAGGTGATGTTGAGATTTTGCTCTTCTGAAATGCTTCTCTCAGTGAAATAAGCATTTCAGTGAAACCAACTTCAAAATTTGTGTCGATCGGTGAAGTTGAGATTTGTGTCTTCTGATGTGCTGATCTCACTGAAATAAGCCTTTCAGTGAAACTAGCATCTACAGTTGAGACGTTAGGCGAAGTTGAGATTTTGGTCTTCCGATGTGCTTATCTCTCTCAAATAAGCATTTCAGTAAAACCAGCATTCAACGTTGAGTCATTTGGTGATGTT